>NC_045990.1:14642953-14817953 GCF_010909765.2 Amblyraja radiata
GAATTACTCCGGCTATTTTGACTACCTTCGATTTTTCCAGCATCTGCAGTTCTTTCTTAAACAAAGAACTGAAAATACTGGTTTATACCAAAGATAGACATAAAGTGCTGGAGTAGCTCATCAGGTCAGGCAGCATCTCTGGAGAACGTGGATAGGTGACGTTTCGGGTCGGGACCCTTCTTCAGACTGATCCCAATCATTCAAACCAAAACATTTACTTGTCAGTCTCACCCCATCAAAGATATTCCCTTCATTCCTCTCACCCCTCTGCCCGATTTCTTGGCGACTAACTTGGTTTCCGCCTCTCCCCAGCTCTGAAGCTGGCCCCGAAACTTGAAGTGTGTAGGAAGGAACTGTAGATTCTGATTTAAACCGTAGATAGGCACAAAATGCTGGGGTAACTCAGCGGGACAGGCAGCATCTCTGGAGAAAAGGAATAGGTGACGTTTCTGGTCGAGACCCATCTTCAGACCCTGAAGCATGATCTCTGTTTCTCTCTCCATGGAGTCTGCCTGACCTGCTGTGTGTTTCCACCATGTCATAGAGTGATACAGCATGGAAACAGGCCCTTCGGCCCAACGCCCATACCGACCAATATGTCCCATCTACACTAGTCCCACTTGTCCCACATATCCCTCCAAACCCGTCCTATCCATGTACCTGTCCAAATGTTTCTTAAACGTTGCCATAGTCCCTGCCTCTGGCAGCTTGTTTCACACACACACCACCCTTTGTGTGAAAAAGTTAACCCCTCAGGTTCCTATTAAATCTTTTCCCCCCTCACCTTAAACCCATGTCCTCTGGTCCTCGATTCACCTACTCTGGGCAAGAGACTCTGTGCATCTATCCAATCTATTCCTCTCATGATTTTATACACCTCTATAAGATCACCCCTCATCCTCCTGCACTTCAAAGAATAGAGTCCCAGCCTGCTCAACCTCTCCCTATAGCTCACACCCTCTAGTCCTAGCAACACCCTTGTAAATCTTCACTGCGCCATTTCCAGCTTGACAACATTGTTCCTGTAACACGGTGACCAGAACTGAACACAGCACTCTAAATGCGGCCTCACCAATGTCTTGTACAACTGCAATATGACCTCCCAACTTCCATGCTCAATGCCCTGATGCATAAAGGCCAATGAACCAAAAGGCTTTTTGACCACCCTATCTACTTGTGACGCCACTTTCAAGGAACTATGTACCAGTAGCACGCCTGTCAAACAGTCTGAAGAAGGGTCTCGACCCGAAACGTCACCCATTCCTTCTCTCCAGAGATGCTGCCTGTCCCGCTGAGTTACTCCAGCATTTTGTGTCTACCTGCACTACCAGTCCCCCCTGCTCTACACCCTCCCCAGATCCCCACTGTTCACTGTGCAGCTTCTGCCCATGTTAGTGCTCTGGGTTTGTGCTGGAATTTAGTTTTTAACTGTGGTCAGATCAAGAACTTCAGCATCACCAGTCAACCAAAACATCGTCACTTATTGAGCGAGTTACCTCAGTGATAACAACTTGAAGCTCTGTGGATGGTACACACTCCAACGAAAGAGGTGACGGGTGCTTTCCGACGACGACGTCTTCTCGTTACTTCTGCGGTGGGGTGGGAGTGCAGCTTCTAGATGCTTCTAGAATGATCGAGAAGCGGCACAAGTGTGATGGGACGATATCTGTCGAGCAAGACTGCTCTGCTGTGGAATGGTTGGAGATTCGTTCAGGTCTTGCTAGCAAAGCAGAAGTGGGCGAGAACGTTAATCTAATGAATGCGTCAAGCGATAAAAGAAAGGTTACTCCAGCATTGGTAGTATTAATGTGACCAAGACCCTTCTTCAGACTTGTGGCTTGCGATCACTCACTTCTCTTTTCTTCGTAAATCAGATTACAATCGCACTTCTGAGTTACTCCAGCATTTGTGTCTGCCTCTGAGGATGAAAAACTATTGACAAGAGTCAGTCAGTGAGGGCAGTGGAGGAAGGAACTGCAGATGCTGGTTTACACCGAAGATAGACACAAAATGCTGGATTAACTCAGCGGGACAGGCAGCATCTCTGGAGAGAAGGAATGGGTGACGTTTCGGGTCTTTCTACCTGTATTTCCCTGTATCTACCTCCAAACCTTTCCCAACCATGCAGTTGGGGGCTAACGGAATCAAGGGATTATGGGGAGAAGGCAGGCACAGGTTACTGATTGTGAATGATTAGCCATGATCACAATGAATGGCAGTGCTGGCTCGAAGGGCCGAATGGCCTCGTCCTGCACCCATTTCCATGTTTCTAAATGTTGTTACTGTATCTGCCTTAACCACTGTATCTCCTCTGGCAGTTTGTTCCACCCACTACACTTTAACCTGCTCGATTGTAATCACGTATGGTCTTTCCGCTGACTGGATAGCACCTAACAAAAGCTTTTCACTGTACCTCGGTACACGTGACAATAAACTAAACAGAACTGGGAACGTGTAGTAAGGAACGATGAAAAATAAAAGTTATTAATGTTTTTAAAATGTTGAGATTCTCTCTCCTGTCAATCACGCCATGAAGCCATGCCCCTTCTGGTGGGAGGGACTATAAAACCCAGAAGTGTGGGCATGGCTCAGCCTCTGCAAGATGGAGGAGGGAGAGGTCACGACTCGCTGTCTTTAGTGGCCCTGCACCCTGCTTGAAATGGAATTTCAAGGAATAGCCGTGAGTCAACTGCCAGTCCACCAGCCGCGAGTAAGTGAGCTGCCAGCACAACAGGCTTGAGTGACTGAGCCGACAGCCCAAGAATCCATTTCGGCCCACAATGTCCATACTAGCCCTCTGGAAACCAGTCCCTTCAGCCCACATCTCCCATACTAGCGCTCCAGAAAGCCCCCTCCCTCCCCACTGACCACCAATATTGGAATTGGTGGAGAGGTGGAATATTGCGTTGGGGGACCAGCCTTCCCGTGTGATGCTGGGAGCCAATGAGTCCCACTTAGTCTAGTATTATATAAAAATAATATGATGAATATAATTGTGAGTGTTTTTTTAATGACACTCGCAGAGTTCCTGCTCCTGAACCAGCCTAATTAATGGATGAGGGCTGTTCTTGCTCCCTTTACTGAACCCCACTGACCGCCAGTGTGCAGGGTGGGGGTCACGGCCATAGTGAGACTGGGGCAGTTCCAGGCTGGGGGACAGTCCTGCAAGGCATCTTCCAGTCGCTGTACTAGGGAATTTAATGAGACTTCAGCAGAGGTCCCAGGTTTTAAGGGCTCATGAACCTGCCTAATTAAAGGGTCAGGACAGATCCTCTGGATTCCCCCATTTACTGAACCCCACTGACTGCCATAGTGGGGAGAATGGGGGTAACGGCCATAGTGGGACTGGGGCAGAGCCAGGCTGGGTGACAGACCTGTAAGAGACCTGTCTTATTTCCAATGTAAATGTCACATCCTGACCAAGAATCGAATGCTCTGATGTTTACTTGATTAGTATTCATTTTAAGCTACAATTAGCCTATATTTATGTTAGAGGACCCCCCCCCCCCCGATGATGCCTTTGCAAATTAGGGCTATTACCTTATATTATAGGGCACCACCCAATCAGAATTAATAGGTTGATGCCGGTGTCTGCCTTGATGTCCCTGAAATCCTCTCCTGTCTGGAGATCTTCTCCTGTACAACGCATAAGAATTATGTCGACACCTTGTGCTCTCGAAAAATGGCTTTGAGAATCTCTTACTGCATTTTCCATCATTCCAACATGGAGAGGGGTGGTTGCAGAACGGTCCACGAATCATGTGCTTGAGTACCAATTCATGCAGCTCAGGATATACTTGTGGGTCTGGTATTTCAGCGTGCATAAATCTGTCAAATGTCTTGGGCTTGGCTTACTCGCATTGTCAAGCCACATCAATACAATACCATTTACCATTTATTTGTCATTTGAACCTCACATGAGGTTCAAACGAAATTTGGTTTCTTCAGTCATACAAGAAAAGAACCAAGACACACACCAACACAATTTACACAAACATCCATCACAGTGAATCTCCTCCTCACTGTGATGGAAGACAAAGTCATGTCTCTCCCCTGCTCTCCATTCTTCTCCCGATGTCAAAGTCAAAGCCCCCGGCGGGCGCCAGCAAGTCCGCGGCCATTTAAAGTCGCGCCGGGTGATGTAAGGCCCTGCTCCGGGTCTTGATGTTGGAGCCCCCGGCGGGCGCTAGCATGTCCCGCGGCCGTTTAAGCCGCACCAGGCGATGTAAGGCCCCGCTCCAGGTCACTTTCAACCCCACAATTCGGGCGGGAGAAGTCGCCGTTGCCGGTGCCCCACAAAGCGGTCTCCCACTGGGGACCCACGAGCTCCCGGTGTCAACATCCACCGGAGTCGGGTCGCAGCCGCGCGCCACCGCAGCTGTCCACGCTCCGAACTCTCCACGCTCCGAAGCCGGCCAGCTCCACGATGGTAGGTCCACATCTCCGCCGGCTCCGTGACTTGAGCCCCCAGGTCGTTCCGGTTTGAGGCCGCTCCACGGTGCTAGGCCCCAACGGCAACGGAGACCCGACAGGGAAAAGGACGGGTCCCCGTGCAGGATAGAGATTTAAACGTTTCCCCCGCCCCCCACACATATACATTTAAAAGCCCACTACAAACTATACCCTCAACGGGACAAAAAATAAAAAAAGACAGACAGACTGCAGAGGCCGCTGCGACGTTGGTCGCGCCGCCCACCCATCAGACAGTGCAAATGAGGCAGACCTCTCTTCTGATATTCCACAGTCAAGGCAAAAGCTATACAGTTGCCAAAGAGGCCATGTAGTCCAGTGAGGTACTTGATGAGGTCCTTTTCAGATCAAATACTCTTGCAATAATGTCTGGTCTATCACACGGCTGCTGATTGTGAAAGAGGCACTGTCACATCTTGCTCCACTTCAGTTTGCAAGTCATCGTAATGAAGAATGAAGCATTGTCATACTTCCGAACGTACATCATGGCATCCTGGCATCGTTCCATCATGTATCTCAGTCCATCATCAAATGTTGAGGGGAGGACGATGCACTTTCCGATGTTTTCCAAATCATCATTATCGCTTATTACATCCATAAGGCCTCTGTAATTTGTTGATCTCGACGATGCTTGATTCATGCGAATATAATTGAGCCTATCAGGCTAAATCTTAACTGCCATATCAACAACATATTGTTGAAAGAGTCATCCTCCTCTGTGGTTTAATTCATTATCATGATTCATGATCCTATAGGCATAATATCACATTGCTGTCAATATCTTGTGCTTACTCATTTGGAGTTGGTGATGCCATCCATCATCTCCAAGTGGAAATAAAAGTACGTATTGAAAACTATCATATGACCTATGGTTTTCAGGCATCCTCCTCCTTCTTTCAAGACAATGTGCCAAGATATTGCCTGAGGGTCATCATGGTTTGGCATTACAACTGCAACTTCATTGGCAATTTGTGCGAAGCTGGCTGACGACCTGGATGAATGGCGATTGATGCCTCTGGTAAACCTCAAATTCTTTCCTTCGCTATTTTAAGTATTTCAATGTAATTGTTTTGTCTTAGCAAGGTTTCAAGTATTGCAACAATTTCCCTTTGAATACCAGCATTTTGCAGTATACCCATTCGCAATTCAATGCTATCTTGGGGGTCCATAAAATAGATCTGCAAGAAACGACTATGCTGGTGTAGTTCAGGCATCAACAGGCCAAGGTAATGATGAATCTGGCCATGAATGATCACGGAAGGATTCCATCCAGGTGGCACCACTTCCTTGGCACCAAATGATGTCTGTAGAAAGAGACAGTTAAATTGTCAATTATTCTCTCTGAACTCGTTTGCTTGTGGCGTGTCAAATGTATACAGTCTCAGGCAGTGACCGCAGAGGAGCAATGTTCACCTGACCCTTCATGCAGCAAAAGTTGGCATTTTCTCCAGAGAAACGGTACGCACGACACCGAGGGCAAACATTGCTCATTTCGCCAACATCAGCAGAAAGATTTCTCCTTGTGAGTTGTACATTTCATCTTGTTGTTGCTCTGGCCCAGTGTTCAGCCAATCTTCTAGTTCTTTCAACTCCCATTTCTTTATCCCTTCTTCTTTGCATCATTTCTCGTTGATCCTCAAGAAATTCAGTTGCTTCTTGTTGCGTCTCTTCATCCCTTATTTTTTGCGTTCTTTCTCGATCTTCCTTGAGACGTTCAGTTCTTTCTTGTGGCAACTCTTGTTCCCTTTTTTGTGTTCTTTCTCGTTGATACTCGAGATATTCACATCTTTTTTTGTTGCGACTCTTCACCGCTACTGCGTTGCGTTCTTTCTCGTTGATCTGCAAGACATTGAGTTGTCTCTAGTTGCGTTTCTTGTTCCCTTCTGTTCTTTGCTGCTTCTCGATGTCCATTTGCGTTGTTCCTTGACCATCCTCCAGCTCTTTATCTCCCTCTTCTTGGCATTATGTTGAAAAAGCAGCCTATACACAATTCCTGAGTAAGCACTGCCCAAGCAGCTGTGGCTAGCCTGCAGTCCATCTGTATTGCTTCTTTTTGTCTTGTTAGATGTATGTTTTAGTTTATTTTTAGTTGTGTATATGTTGGGTGTGGGGTGGAGGGGAAACTTTTTTTAAATCTCTTCCTTCAACGGGGGCGCAACCTTTTCCTTGCCTTATCTCCATTTGCACTGAGGCCCAACATCATGGAGCTGGAGTTGACCTTGGGGGCTCTGGTCGTAGAGCCTGTGGTCTTACCATCATAGAGGTGGCTGACTTCAGAGGTTGTGGTGGCACTGTGGCTGCAGCCCAACTTCGGAGCTTCGGAGGTTTCGGCCGAGAGCCCTGTGGTATGTAATATCGGGAGCTCGCAGGTCCCTGGTTGGTGGCCGATTTTCGTGAGCTCCCGCAAAAGCAGCTTCATCCGCCCCAAATTGTGGGGTTTGAATTGGCTCGTTCGCGGGGCCTTTCATCGCCTGGCATGGGTAGAAATCGGCCGTGGCATCTTCCATGGCCCGGCGGGGGCTTCAACATCGAGAGCCTCGATCAGCTCAATGCAGCAGTTTGACTGACTGATCGCGGGGGAAGAATCAGGAAAGTGATAAGACGTTTTGCCTTCCATCGGAGTGAGGAGATGCCTTGATATTCACTGTGATACAGAGCTGTGTTAAATTGTGCTTATTGTGTGTTTGATTGCATTTTACGGTCTGGACTGCATGGTAAAATCATTCCACTGTACCAATTGGTGCATGTGACAAATAAAATTGAACTTGAACTTGAATTAACCACCATCGGTCTCATTTCCCCCAGCAGGGGGGCGATAAGCGGAGGCTTTGTGAAGGGGGGTGGGCTTGAGACAGAGGCTGTCGGGGGGGGGGGGGGGGGGGCAGCTTGAAGTGGAGCTATCGGGGCAGGGAGCATGCTGGAGCCGAAGGAGGGGATGGGGGAAGGGGGTGGGAGGAGGAGGGGGGAGTCAAGTGGGGGCGCTGTTTTATTTATTTTTTACTTTTAAACGTCAATATCTTACAAAATATACCATCAATTTGAATGTGACTCATTTCATTTACATCACAGTACAATGTGAGTAAGGTGGGCCAAAATGGTAGCGCTATCCTTTTCCGTTTTTGAGCAAATTGAGGTAAATAAAAACAAAAAACAAAAAACAAACAAGATGACAGTTTCAGTAATATAGATATCTATGGCAAATGTTGTTATCTACTTTGCATATATTTAGCTAGCTTACTTTCAATCCATCACGCTTCCCAATCCTCTAGCTTCCCACTCATCTTTGCCATATTATATGCCTTCTCCTTTGCATTTATGTTTTCTTTGACTTCCTTTACTAGCAGCGATCGCTTCATTCTCCCTTTAATATGTTTCTTCCTCTTTGGGATGGATATATGCTGCATCTTCCAAATTTCTTCAGAAACCCCTGTAATTGCTGATCCACCGTCATCCCTGCGAGGGTTCCTTTCAAGCAATTTTAACCATATCCTCGCTCATAGTTCCATAGTTACCTTTCCTCAACAGTAACACCGACACGTCCTATTCTAGCGTCTCCATTTCAACCTGCAGGTTGACATCTATCAATCCCCGATTACTGCCTCTTGGTGGTTCCTTCACCTGAACTATAAATCCAGAGTTGCCTTTTCCCTACTGTGCACGACCACGAGCTGCTCCAGGAAGCCATAACAAAAAAAAACACTTCAATTTATCAAAAGCAAGTCCCACGGGCAATTACTCCAGTCACCCTACCATCTGAAATATCTTGTTCACCAGCCTGAGTGTACTTTTCACCATTAACATTGCAAACAACATTCAACATTCAACAAAGTTTATTGTCATGTGTCCCAGATAGGACAATGAAATTCTTGCTTTGCTTCAGCACAACAGAACATAGTAGGCATGAATACAGAACAGATCAGTGTGTCCATATACCATTATAAATAAAACAGATAAAGTGCGTAAATCTGTAATAATCGTGCAATCCGTAAATCACAGCTCCCATTATCTATCTAAATCCAAATTTCCTATGCATTTAAAGACAAGCAAAGGCTCCGACACTAATCCTTGTCTTATACCACTGACTACTGTCTTCATGTCACTAAAACAACACTCCCCGTGAAGACCAACTTTTTCTATTGAATTGTGCAGCATTTGCTGGTGAATTTGTAGATGACATCAAAATAGTTTTTTCAACGGTGGAGGCTGATAGATGTCAAGACAAAACCTGTTTCAGGGAGTTAATAGGGGACAGGTTTCCCCATTGCAGTGGGGCTGATTACAAAGGGCATGGAGTCAGATATGGGCGAAGGTGGAGAAACTGTTGAAACCGCCACATGGAGTACTTGTAACTTTGTCAAAGATTGATTGCACCACCGATGGGCTGAAGTGCACGGTCTTGCACGCCATACTGAATTGCATTGAGGAGGATGTAGGAAACATGTCTGCCGTTTGTGTTGTTGATACAGGCGTGGCAGTGAGTACACCATGGTAGTGGATTTAAGTCGTACCTCACTCATCTATTTAGCACCCATTTTTTGGTCCCTTGGGGGTTCCCCCAGGTCTACACGCAGCGGGTGGTATCCAGCAGACTCCCAATTCCGTTCATTTCAGGTGGCCCCCTACACACTCCCATAGTCAGACATTGGTACCTAGTTCATATAACCTAATGTCTCTGGGCTGAAGATCTAACGCAAAACCTGCGAACATCAGCCCTCTGAACAGGACCAGTTCTCGGCAATGACACTATGTTCCCGGTGAATGCCGAAGCAGCCTGGCAGAGCACACGGCTGCTGATGAGACTCTAATATTACTGTCCTCAGTCATCCGGCGTGCTGGCCGGATAAACGACAGAGTACCCCATTTGCGTTTCGACAATACTACATAGTTCGCGACGAACTAGTACTACAGGACGGGATTATAATCAAGGGTCACAAAGCAGTTACCCCAGCTGTTCTTGGGGGCAAGTACTTCGATGCCATCCTCAGGGGCCACCCCGGTGTGGAAGAAGCCTTACAACAAGGGCAGAACATGTTTTACTGGCCTGGTATGACCAAGTATATACGCGAAAAAATCAGTCTGCGCTATCTGCAACAGCCTAGCACCACACCAACAGAAATGACTGGACCCATTCAAGACCACTGCCATCACCGAGATGCCAATTCCCACTGATGTTACCAGTTTACCGAGATTCCTGGGAATGGTCAACTACCTGGGAAATTCATTCCCAACCTCAGCGATATATCCTGCCCCTTTCTGGGAATTTGATACATAGATACATAGAAAATAGGTGCAGGAGTAGGCCATTCGGTCATTCGAGCCTGCACCGCCATTCAATGTGATCATGGCTGATCATCCAACTCAGTATCCCGTACCTGCCTTCTCTCCATACCCCCTGATCCCTTTAGCCACCAGGGCCACATCTAACTCCCTCTTAAATATAGCCAATGAACTGGCCTCAACTACCCTCTGTGGCAGAGAGTTCCAGAGATTCACCACTCTCTGTGTGAAAAATGTTTTTCTTATCTAGGTCTCAAAGGATTTCCCCCCTTATCCTTAAGTTGTGACCCCTTGTCCTGGACTTCCCCAACATCGGGAACAATCTTCCTGCATCTAGCCTGTCCAACCCCTTAAGAATTTTGTAAATTTCTATAAGATCCCCCCTCAATCTCCTAAATTCTAGCGAGTATAAGCCGAGTCTATCCAGTCTTTCTTCATATGAAAGTCCTGACATCCCAGGAATCAGTCTGGTGAACCTTCTCTGTACTCCCTCTATGGCAATAATGTCCTTCCTCAGATTTGGAGACCAAAACTGTACGCAATACTCCAGGTGTGGCCTCACCAAGACCCTGTACAGCTGCAGTAGAACCTCTCTGCTCCTATACTCAAATCCCTTTGCTATGAATTGACCCACAAAGACACTGCGTGGTCCTGGTACCCACAGCACCAAAGAGGATTTGAAATCCTCAAGTTGCAACTGGCCAATTCTCCAACCCTGGCCTACATTGCTTTAAAATTGCCAGTGACACTCACCTGTGATATTTCCCAGTATGACTTGGCGCTGCTTGCCTGCAGACCTCCACTGATGGCGACTACAGGCCTGTTGCTTACACCTCGAATTGGAGGCGTGGGTTTGAATCCCGCTTCAATTCAATTTCAATTCAATTCAATTCAATTCAGTTTTGTCATATGAAGATTAACACAGGGTCAACGGTACAAAGAAATGTGTTTGACAAGACAACGGGTCACCTCAGCAATAATATTACAAGAATAAAATAAGTTAAAAACGACTTTGGTAAAGTAAAAAGACTATAATAAAATAATCAACATATATGATGTGAAATGTGTTCATGAGTTCCTTCCTATAAGTTGGCGGCGCGACTCACCCATTGCAGCGGCCCCTACAGCCTGTCTGTCT
This sequence comes from Amblyraja radiata, assembly GCF_010909765.2. Taxonomy (NCBI): domain Eukaryota; kingdom Metazoa; phylum Chordata; class Chondrichthyes; order Rajiformes; family Rajidae; genus Amblyraja; species Amblyraja radiata. Next base: position 14,653,839 of record NC_045990.1, read on the forward strand.
TTTTTTTATTTTTTATCTAGTTAAATGTAGTGTTGGTGTTTTTTAATACTGGTTTTAAATGTGTATATGTGGGGGGTGGGGAGGGGGAAACTGTTTAAAATCTCTTCCCTGTCCGGGAGACCCGACCTTTTCCCTGTCGGGTCTCCATTGTCGTTGGGGCCTAGCACCGTGGAGCGGCCTCCAGCCTGAACGACCCGGGAGCTCGGGAGACTGCGGAGCTGCGGACTACTCACCATCGTGGGGCTGGCCGGCCTCGGAAGCGTGGGGAGCGGTGGTGACTCGCTGCTGCGACTCGACTCCTAGGGCTCGGAGGCTCCAGCAACGCAGCCGCAGGTCCGGTGGACTGGGACATCGGGAGCTCACGGGTCCGGGGGGAGAGAGAGACCGCTTCCCGGAGCTCCCACAACGCGACTTCTCCAGCCCGTGTCGCGGGGTTGGAACGACCCGGAGCGGGGACGTACATCGCCCGGCACGGCTTCATGGCCGTGGGACATTCCAGCGCCCGCCGGGGGCTCCAACTTTGTGACATTTGGACCGGGAGCGGGGCCGTAAATCGCCCGGCACGGCCTAAAATGGCCGTGGGACTTATCATCGCCCGCCTGGGGCTTCGTCATCGGGAGAGTCATGGAGAACAGGTGAGAGAAAAGACTTTGCCTTCCATCACAGTGGACCCACAGTGATGGATGTTTGTGTGAACTAAATTGTGTGTATGTCTAGGAATTGTCTTTGTTTGTATGGCTGTGGAAACAGCATTTCGTTTGAGCCTCACTGAGGCTCAAATGACAATAAATTGTATTGTATTGTATTGTATTGTATTGTAGTTCAGAAGCCTGATGGCCTGATGGGGTAAAAACTGTTCTTAAGCCTGGTTTTAATTAGCGAATGCAAAGTCCTTTAGCCAAGCAGTTGCCTCTTGATCTGCTGTATGAAGGGTGACAAGTCCTCCTTTGAGTCTTTGTTGAGGGCATGCTTCAATGATGTGTTGCATTGTTTGCTGCTCTCCACAAGCACACCGTGGGGTTGGGCTGCTGTCCCATTTGTGAAGGCTGGCCAAGCAGGGGCCATGTCCAGTCCTGAATCTATTCAGCGTCGTCCACTGCTTCCTTGGGAGATTGGTGCCAGGGACCGGTAGGGTGGGATCTGACACCAGATGTTTATTTGGGACGTCCTTGGACTCCCATTCCCTTTTCCAAGCTGATTGGATGGTGAAATCAGCTGGTGGTGGGTTCTTCCAAATTGGTCGTCTAGATGGAAGTCGAGCAGTGGGTGGGTTGAAGATGTCCATGTGAATTGGCAGGTGAGGGGAGTTTTTGGTCTTTTGGAGCATCCTTTGAGTGAGGACTACTCGCCGGATGTGTGGAGGGGCTATGTTGGATAGGACAGGGAGCCAGGGGAGTGGTGTTGAGCGGATTGTTCCTGTGATGATCCTCATTGTTGAGTTCAATTGGGTGTCCACATGGTGTGTGTGGGATGACCTGGACCAAACAGGGGCACAATATTCGGCTGAAGAAAATGCAAGGGCTAGTGCTGAAATGCGCAGTGTGGGGGCTGCTGCCCCCCACTTTGAGCCAGCAAGCTTACTGAGGAGATTGTTTCTGGACTTCACCTTAGCTGCTGTTCTTTTAAGATGTTCCTTGAAGGATAGGGTCCTGTCAAGGGTCACTCCGAGGTAGGTTGGAGTGGGGGCATACTTCAGTTTGGTCCTGCTCAGATAGATGTTTGGTTCTCTTGTGGCTTCTGCATTATGGAGGTGGAACACACTGGAGACCGTTTTTGCTGGGCTTGGTTTTAGGCGCCAGGTTTTGCAGTACTCGTCCAGTTTAGCAAGGTCTTCATTGAGCACCTGTTCCAATGTACCAAAATCTGGTGCTTGGAAGGCCAAAGAGATGTCATCTGCATAGATGAATTTGCGGGATTTGGTGGTGGGTAGGTCATTTGTGTAAAGGTTGAACAAGGTTGGGGCTAAAAACTGACCCTTGCGGGAGCCCATTCTTCTGCGTTCTCCTTGCACTCTTGTTCTGTCCAAGGTGAACTCTGAACCTGCGGTTGGAGAGCAGAGATTTGATGGTTTCTGATGCCCAGGCAGGGAGTGCTTTGGTGAGTTTTAGGTGGAGGCCTTTGTGCCACACAGTGTCATAGGCTGCGGTGAGATCAAGGAACACTGCCCCGGTCTTCAGTTTGTTCTCGAAGCCGTTTTCAATGCAGGTGGTTAGGGCCAGAACTTGTTCTCCTGTGCTGCGGTCCTTGCGGAAACCTGCCTGATCCACACTGAGAATCTCTTCTACTCCTGGAGATATACGTTGTAGTATAAGGCGTTCTAAGATTTTGAGTGTGACGCAGAGTAGAGAGATTGGGCGGTTGCTTGCTGGTAGTTTTTCGTCTTTGCCAGGTTTTGGTATAGCAATGACTTTTGCTGTCCGCCATATCTTTGGGATGGAGTTAGTCTGTATGGCCCTAGTGTAGAGTTGGGTCAGCCAGGTTAGAGCTCGGGGGCCCAGGTGTTTCATGAACTCTGGAGAGATGTTATCATAACCTGCTGCCTTTCCACATTTCAGGCCCTGCAGGACCTTCTCCAGTTCAGCCACCTCGAAGGGCTCAGGGTTTCTTTCCTTTCCAGGTGTTCGTCGAAGCGTCCTTAGCTCTGTTGCGACAGCTCTTCTGGTGGACTTGTCTTGGGGTGCTTTTGCAATATTCAGTAGGTGGGATGCAACCTGGTTGGGTGTGACAGAAGGTCGGCTTTGGGTAGGGGGTTTCTGTGCAGCTCCTAGGCGGCGGATGAGGCTCCAGCATTTTCTGCTAGAGTGGGTGAAGTTTAGCTCTGCTACTGTCTCCTCCCATTTCCTTTGCCGAGCTGAAGATAGTGATTCAATGAGATGTTCTGCTATCTCAGGGTCCCCTGATGTTTTGTAGGTTTGTAGGAGGGCAGCGCTTTCTCCATCCAGGCATGGGACGTAGAGGGGACGGTAGCCTCTTGGAATTGTTTTGTGGGCGGCTTTATAGATGGCGCTGCAGAAACGGTTGTATGCTTCATCTACAGTGATGGTGTGGAGTGGGATGGTAACAACACTCTGGTCTAGAGTTTCACTGTATTTCTTCCAGTTGGCTTTGCGGAAATTCCAGCGCATCTTTCTTGGACTGTTTATGACTGGGAGGTGTAGGCCGATGTGTATGAGTGAGGGGCGGTGTTGACTGTGGGGGAAATCTTCCAGGATGAGGGTCTGTGCAGGGTAATGGGCTCCATTCAAAGAGCTGACCCAGCACAGGTCAGGAGAGTAGTCCTTGTTCCACCTGGCAGAGTAGAATGTTCCTCTTTGTTTTGGGTCGTGTATGAGAGCAAGGTCATTTCTGGATGCCCAGTCTGAAAGTGCCTCCCCATCATGATCCGCTGCTGGGTAACCCCAGTCAGGGTGGTGGCTGTTAAAGTCTCCCACATAGATGGCAGGGTGGGGAAGGGTGGGTAGGACTTGCAGATCCCAGTTGGCACTTGGTGGCTTGTACACATTGACAATGTGGAAACCACCAATAGTTATGGTATCCGAGAAACTTGCTATGGTCAGGTGACTTGCTTCAGCTATCTCGGAGCGCACATAGGTGGCACGTCCATGTTTGGCATGGGGAGCGTAGCAAAGAAGCCTGGTGGTACGTGCAGTCATGCTCCTGTATCGTTTACCTGACGGTAACAAGGAGAACAGTCTGCGTGCTGGGTGGCTGCGGTCCTTGATGATACTGTGTGCCTTCTGCAGGCACCGCCGGTGGGTAATTTCCTGAATGGCCGGGAGGCAGTTGCCAGTGATGTGCTGCGCCGCCTTCACCACTCTATGTAGTGATTTGCGGCTGTGGGCAGAACAGTTCCCGTACCAGACTGTGATGCAGTCCATCAGCAGGCTCTTCTGCTCTTCTGACAACGTGTAAAAGAGCCAGTCACTCGCATAACATGGTACAACATCTTTATTAAAGGTTACTCACAGTACACGTCAGCATGTTGTTAAGGCAAGCGTCGCAGCTATTCGACGAACAGCATGAACGGAATTCTGATAATATAAACCGCATGGTAGGCGAAGCTTCTACGAATATACGCTAAAATTGGTTAGTGTGAAGTAACCAATCTACACCCCACCAACCGTCGCATCCATCACATAATCCTCCGAAATTCTCGCCACATCCAACGGGATCCCAGCACTAGTCACATTTTCTCATCTCCTCCCATTTCCACCTTCCACAGAGGCCGTTCCCTCCGCAACTCCCTGGTTAACTCATCCCTTCCCACTCAAACCGCCCCCCTCCCAGGTATCTCCCCCTGCAACCGTAGACGTTGCAACCTGTCCCTATACTTCCTCCCTCGACTCTGTCCAGTGACCTCGACACTTAGGTAGTGGTTCACTTACACCACCTCCAACCTCCTCTATTGCATTTGTTGTTCAAGATGTGGACTATTTTACATCTGTGACACCAAGCATGGACTGGGTGATCGTTTATCGCAGTCGCTGCCTCAAAAAGGCTGGCGGTATCATCAAAGACCCACACCACCCTGGCCACACACTCATCTCCCTGCTACCTTCAGGTAGAAGGTACAGGAGCCTGAAGACTGCAACAACCAGGTTCAGGAATAGCTACTTCCCCACAGCCATCAGGCTATTAACCCTGGCTCGGACAAAACTCTGATTATTAATAACCCATATTATGTTATTTGAACTTTATCAGTTTATTTATTCATGTGTGTATATATTTATATCATGGTGTATGGACACACTGATCTGTTTTGTAGTAAATGCCTACTATGTTCTGTGTGCTGAAGCAAAGCAAGAATTTCATTGTCCTATACAGGGACACATGACAATAAACTCACTTGAACTTGAACTTGAACTTGAACTTTCGTTGAACACCTTCGCTCAGTCAGCCTGGACCTACCTGATGTCCCTGTTGTTAAACACTTTAATTATCCTTCCCATTCCCACGCAGTCCGTTGTGTCGTAGCTCTCCTTCCATGTCAGAGTGAGGGTAGCTCATGTCAAATTGGAGGAACAGCATCTCACATTTTGCTTGGGCAGCTTCAAGCCCAGTGGTATGAATATTAATTTATCTACCTTCAAGTAACCCCGGCATTCCTCATCTCTCTCTCTATCCCTCCCGCACCAAGTCGCACCAGCTTCTCGTTTTCCCCAACAAACAGCTAACATTGGCATGTTTCCTTGATCAGCCATGATCATATTGAATGGCAGTGCTGGCTCGAAGGGCCGAATGGCCTACTCCTGCACCTATTGTCTATTGTCCTTTATCACCGTTAGTTTTTTGCATATCTTTCATTCGTTGTTTTATCTCAATATCCCTCGTTTTCTTTATCCCTAACTAATCTGAAGAAGGGTCACACCCAAAACGTCACCCATTCCTGCTCTCCAGAGATGCTGCCTGTCCCGCTGAGTTACTCCAGCATTTTGTGTCTATTTTCAGAGAGTAGTTTATCTTGGCTTTTTACATTCGCCATAGACAATGTGGGCCAAATATGTCCTGTGTTTCTAACAGAGATACTTCAATATAAAATCTCGGTTCCCATCAGGAAAATACGTAAACATAGTAAACACGTAGTTTTCTTGATGATCCAATGACTTTTAACCAACGCCAGTTTACACATTAAATTATGTGGTGACAGTGAAATTAGAAATTTGACAGAATGGAGCAGCGCGACCAAAAATACGTCAGAAGGGACAATGTATTAGGTGCATATGAGTACAGGTCTGTTTTCCGACAACATAGAAACATAGAAACATAGAAAATAGGTGCAGGAGTAGGCCATTCGGCCCTTCGAGCCTGCACCGCCATTCAATATGATCATAACTGATCATCCAACTCAGTATCCTGTACCTGCCTTCTCTCCATACCCCCTGATCCATTTAGCCACAAGGGCCACATCTAACTCCCTCTTAAATATAGCCAATGCACTGGCCTCAACTACCTTCTGTGGCAGAGAATTCCAGAGATTCACCACTCTCTGTGTGAAAAAAGTTTTCCTCATCTCGGTCCTAAAAGATTTCCCCCTTATCCTTAAACTGTGACCCCTTGTTCTGGACTTCCCCAACATCGGGAACAATCTTCCTGCATCCAGCCTGTCCAACCCCTTAAGAATTTTGTAAGTTTCTATAAGATCCCCCCTCAATCTTCTAAATTTCTAGCGAGTACAAGCCGAGTCTATCCAGTCTTTCTTCATATGAAAGTCCTGACACCCCAGGAATCAGTCTGGTGAACCTTCTCTGTACTCCCTCTATGGCAAGTACAACATTCAACATTCGGGTCATTATTGCCGCCTGGCTCATATTATGCAATCCCAGAGTGTAGCAAACCATACCTCATTACATTCGCCAGCAAACATGAATGACGTAACGTCGTCAAAACAACAGCAAACGTCGAACTGTGCAGAATGCTTGCAAGGTTGAGCGGGCAATAACGGGAGGGTATAAAGTAATCATCATGGAACGGCACTTGCTCAGAGGTCAATTTAGGGCGAGCGAGTAGACTGGGAAACAGATTGCTTCTCGGACAACATGCGTGCCACATTTTACAGCGTGAGAAAAATATGTTATGTGATCTTTGCCGTTATTGGAGTTCCTGGTAAGAACATTAGCAACATACATTTTGTCATTTTGTTTGTACGAGTGTATCATTCTACGGACTCGTTCTGTCCCCGACGGTATTGTATTAGAGATAAATCCGTAAACAATGCGTGGATGTCTGTAACAAAAATTCATTGCACGTCAGGAAGCGGCGAATGTGATTTATTCAGTTGTATCGGCTGAAAATAAACTAACAGTTGAAACAGCCGCAGGCAGGAAGTGGTGGGAGAAGGTTTGGTTTTGCAAACTCATGGTATGCGCTAGATTACGATTTAAACTCCGGTAATTCGGTACCCTCCGGACTTTGATGGACGCGGAGCTGGCTTTTATTCTTTGTCAGTACCACAATATACTTTAATTTCATAGCTAAATGTCTAATAAAGTATTATAAGATGTGTTCCAGAGATGCCAGTAAGTTTGAAAATAGCTAGATGCAGGAAGATTGTTCCCGATGTTGGGGAAGTCCAGAACACGGGGTCAGAGTTTAAGGACAAGGGGGGAGTCTTTTAGGACCGAGATGAGAAAAACATTTTTCACACAGAGAGTGGTGAATCTGTGGAATTCTCTGCCACAGAATGTAGTTGAGGCCAGTTCGTTGGCTATATTTAAGACGGAGTTAGATGTGGCCCTTGTGGCTAAAGGGATCAGGGGGTATGGAGAGAAGGCAGGTACAGGATACTGAGTTGGATGATCAGCCATGATCATATTGAATGGCGGTGCAGGCTCGAAGGGACGAATGGCCTACTCCTGTACCTATTTTCTATGTTTCTAGCTGAGGATTTAGAGCGCACGAGCATTTCATGGGAGCAAGGGATAGATTACCTGTAGACACAATGCTGGAGTAACTCAGCGAGACAGGCAACATCTCTGGAGAGATGGAATGGGTGACGTTTCGGGTCGTGGCCCTTCTTCAGACCTGTCAATAGGGATAGATTATCTATAAATCAGATGACGAACCGCGGGGATTTCCAAATCGGCAGATAACAGATAATCCTTAGGTAGACAAAAAAGCTGGAGAAACTCAGCGGGTGCAGCAGTATCTAAGGAGCGAAGGAAATAGTCAACGTTTCGGGCCGAGACCCTTCTTCAGACAGATAATCCTTGTTTTATTAGAGCTGACTTTGTTTCCACACGCGGTGGCCCAGTGGTAGAGCTACTGCCTAAAAGCCGCAGAGATCCGGGTTCGATCCTGACTACGGGTGCTGTCTGCTCGGAGTTTGTATGTTCTCCCTGTGACCCGCGTGGGTTTTCTGTGGGAGTTGCGGTTTCCAAACACTTACAGGTTTGGCGGCTAATTGGCTTGTTATCATTGTAAATTGGCCCCGGCATAGTATTAGTTTGCGGGGATCGCTGGTCGGCGCCAGCGGTGGGCGGAAGGGCCTGTTTCCGTGCAGTATCTGTATATCTGACCTAAACTAAATACTTATTAGCCGTAAAGTGAAGAGGTTTAAGGGTTTCGGCTCAGGAGTCTGTTAAAGTTCAGACACCGCAAAAGGCAATGATGTATTCATAATAAGTAGATGCAATTGAAACAGAAAATACTGGAAATACTGAGCGGGTCACGTAGTATTCGGCTCGAAGGGCCGAATGGCCTACTCCTATTGTCTATTGTCTTGTCTATTTCCACAAAGAGAAATTGAGAAAGTGAAAGTGGTCCGCGATCCTTCATCAGCGTTGACCACAAGACCTTCGTCCAAAGCTCTTGATCCCGTTATCCAGGCATTAAATACAATGAACTGCAGTTCCGTGAACCACACTATTTAGTTTGACAGTCTTTAGATTGGGGTGTCGGCAGTATAATTCTCACGGATACTGATCAGTATCCAGTCGGTTACAATCGATTGTGCAGTTAAAGGGTCTCGACCCGAAACGTCACCTATTTCCTTCGCTCCATAGATGCTGCCTCACCCGCTGAGTTTCTCCAGCACTTTTGTCTACCAGTACTTGATGGTGCTACTGTACTAGAGAGAAACGGCGGCTGAGAAATACAGGGATTACTAATGTTAACTATAAAACAATGTGTAATATTCCATTTCACTCATGTGATGTGTAACAGGTACTTATTGCCTTTTATTCTCAGCCACGTGTGCGATGTCAGAGATGTCGGTGAAACTAAATGTCAGTATCACTGAATTCCCGTTAAACCGGAATGATTCGGACATTTGGAGAGTGGAACTACAAATTTATTTCAAGTTCCCTCGGAGGATTATACTCAGCTTCAAGCATGCTTTTACTTGGCTTATTACTCAAAAATTATTCCACAATAGAAAAACACGTTTCCCTGTTCACTCGGTAACGATAAAGCCGGCGGGAGATACAGATTCTGTTTAGTTTGGTTTGTCGATTGTCAAATGTGCAAAAATTGCTGTTCCGCGTGTTGTTACGTTCAATCATACTATACATGGTTACAATCGCCGCCCCCCCTGCAGGAATTATACATCAGGAGGTGCAACTCCAGAGCCAATAAAATCATGGGAGACCCCTTCCACCCATGCAACGGACTGTTCCAGCTGCTACGGTCAGGCAAACGCCTCCGTTGCCATGCTGTGAGAACGGAGAGGTTGAGAAGGAGTTTCTTCCCAGAGGCCATTCGGACTGTAAACTCCTATCTCATCAGGGACTAACTTTACTGAACGTTTTTCCTTCCAATATTTAATATGTAAAATAATATGTGTGTGTTTATGATTGTGTTTATAGTTTGTTTGATTGTTTGTTTGTTTGTTTTTTTGCACAAAGTCCGTGAGCATTGCCACTTTTCATTTCACTGCACATCTCGTATGTGTATGTGACGAATAAACTTGACTTGACTTGACTTGGATAGATCCTTCCCTGGAACAGCACGCACAGAGTCTCCGGCCAAATGGCTGGAATAACTCAGGGGGTCAGGCAGCATCTCTATTGAGCATAGACAGATGATCTTTCGGGTCGGGTCCCTTCTCCAGGCTGATTGTGCAGGAGGGGGGATGCTGGAAAAGACGAGGAGCAATAGAAAGCTCAGTCAGTGTTAGCTGCAAACTGGTGATGGGGGGGGGGGGGGGGGGCACTGACTGGTACATGGTCGCACAAATTTCAGAGATGAACAGGCAAAAGGTGTGGGGTAAGGATAGAAGAGGTTGCAATAGTGAAGCCGGAGGGAGGATTGCATTTGGTAGGGGAGGGGGTGGCAGAAAATGGTGCTAGTCCAGGTAGAGGGGAAGAGGGTAGAAGGGAATAGAGGGATTATAAGTTAGTAGGAGATGTAACACCCCTTCCATTGCCAGAATGAGGCCACACGCAAACGGGAGGAACAGCATTTCATGTTCTGTTTGATTAGCTTACAGCCTAACGGTATGAACATTGAATTGTCCAATGTACAATTCATTGGACAATTCAATGTTCATACCGTTAGGCTGTAAGATAATCAAACAGAACATGAGATGCTGTTCCTCCCGTTTGCGTGTGACCTCATTCTGGCAATGGAAGGGGTGTTACATCTCCTGCTTCTCCATGGGGAAGTACCTGTGGAGAGTGTGGTTTGGGGGATGGGGGGTTAGATCCCCCTCCCCCCAGAAGGAGCAATGATAACATTCCCCTGGTCCATACCTTTTATCGTACCGGCCTCCGCATACAACACACCATTCTCCAACATTTTCAACACCTCCAACGTGATCCATCCAGGGACCCCGGCAGTTCGTCCAGATAAGACAGTGGTTCATGAGTAACCCCTCTAACCTCATCTACTGCATCCAGTGTTCCCAGCGTGGCCTCCTTCTCATTGTCGAGACCAAGCATAGATTCGGCAACAGTTTTACCGAACACTTCCACTCGGCCCGCCAAGGCGTACTGGATCTCCCGGTTGCTATTCATATCAATCCCCTTTTCCTTCACCATACCGACCTTTCTGTCCCAGACCTCCTCCTTTGCCAGTGTGAGGTCACACGGAATTAGGTGAAACAGTACCTCATATTCGGCTTGTGCAGCCTGCAACCCAACCGTAGAAATTGAACTGTCAATTTTAGATAACTAGCCTACAGCCACCCCCCCCCCCCCCCCTCACCCCCTCCCACCCTGACTCGTACCTACGTCAAACTCTTGGTATGAGTCAGCATGGATTTATGAAAGGGAAATCATGCTTGACTAATCTTCTTGAATTTTTTGAGGATGAATCAAATAGATTGCATAAGGGAGAGCCAGTGGATGTGATGTATCTGGACTTTCAAAAGCCTTTGACAAGGTCCCACACAAGAGATTAGTGTGCACATTTATAGTACAAGGTAGGGTATTGACATGGATAGAGATATGACTGGCAGACAGGAAACAAGGAGTAGGAATGAACGGGTCATTTTCAGTATGGCAGGCAATGACTAATGGGATGCCGCAAGGCTCGGTGCTGGTATCTCAGTTGTTTACAATATATATTAATGGTTTAAACGAGGGGACTAAATGTAACAACTCTAAGTTTGCAGATGATACAAAGCTGGGTGGCAGTGTGCGCTGTGAGGATGATGCTATGAGGCTGCAGGGTGACGGATAGGATGGGTAAGTGGGCAGAAGCATGGCAGATGCAGTATAATGTGGATACATGTGAGGTTATCCACCTTGGTGGCAAGAACAGAAAGGCAGATTATTGTCTGAATAGAGGCAGATAAGGAGAAGGGGAGGTGCAACGAAACCTGGGTGTCCTTGTATATCAGTCACTGAAAGAAAGCATGCAGTTACAGCAAGCAGTGAAGAAAGCTAATGGCATGTTGGCCTTCATTGCGAGAGGATTTGAGATGAGTTGATTTGCGCTCAGGAGCAAGGAGGTCCAACTGAAGTTGTACAGGGCCCTGGTGAGACCACACCTGGAGTACTGTGTGCAATTTTGGTCTTCTAATGTGAGGAAGGACATAATTGCTTTTGAGGGAGTGCAGCGTATGTTCACCAGGTTAATGCCCGAGATGGCGGGACTGCCATATGATGAAAGAATGGGTCGAATGGGCTTGTATTCGCTGGCATTTAGAAGGACCAGAGGGGATCTTACAGAAACATATAACATTCTTAGAGGATTGGGCAGGGTATGATGCGGGAAAATGTTCCCCATGTTGGGGGAATCCAGAACCAGGGGCCACAGTTTAAGAATAAGGGGTCGGCCATTTAGGACTGAGATGAGGAAAAACGTTTTCACCCAGAGACTTGTGAGCCTGTGGAATTCTCTGCCACACGGCGGTGGAGGCCAATTCACTGGATGTTTTTAAGAGAGAGTTAGTTTTAGCTCTTATGGCTAAGCGGATCAAGGGATATGTGGGAAAAGGCAGAACGGGGTACTGATTTTGGATAATCAGCCTTGATCATATTGAATGGCGGTGCTGGCTCGAAGGGCCGAATGGCACCTATTTTCTATGTTTCTATGTTTCTACGTCTCTTCTTCTTTGTCGTCATTTTAAATGTCCACGCCTCGCTGACCCTGAATCTGAAGAAGGGTTTCGGCCCGAAACGTTGCCTATTTCCTTCGCTCCATAGATGCTGCTGCACCCGCTGAGTTTCTCCAGCATTTTTGTGGACCGTGAATCAAAGTTTGACTGTAGAGTCAAAGTCAGCCACAACCGTCTGGCCGGAGACCCGGTGACAGAGATGAGAATAGTTTCAGTAAATGTTTTAATTTGTTTTTCCAGTGAATTTAGTGGCGATAGCGATCCTGACCCGGGGGAAGTGCGGCCTCTCCACCTGCACCACTCGCTACCTGGTGGCCATGGCAGCGGCCGATCTGATGACCATCATTACCGACGTTATACTATGGCGAATCAGTTACTATTACTTTCGTGGGACGTTCCTGGACATCACGCCTGTTTGTAGTGTAATCGCCGTACTGCTGAACGCAGCAGTACAATGCTCTGTCTGGTTCACCGTTGCATTCACCTTTGACCGCTTTGTTGCCATTTGCTGCCAGAAGTTGAAACCAAAATATTGCACCGCCAAAACAGCGACCGCGGTTCTGGCAACAATTGGTGTCCTGCTCTGTCTGAAAAACATTCCCGTCTACTTTACTCAAGAGCCGTCGAGGGTGGTCGAGAACGTTCCCTGGGACTGTTTCGAGAAGCCGAGCTACTTTACCAATCGCTGGTGGGTGGCATTTGACTGGATGGATACTATCCTGACACCTTTGCTCCCGTTCGCGTTCATTCTGTTGCTCAACGCTCTGACAGTCAGATACATTTTATTGGCCAATCGCGTCCGCAAGGGATTGAAGGCCCCAAACAACGGGGAAAACACCATAGACCCGGAAATGCAGAGCAGGAGGAAGTCCATGATCCTGCTCTTCACCATATCCGGCAGCTTCATCCTCCTGTGGCTGCTGCACGTTGTCGAATTCCTTTACTACACAATTGCCAGGGCGGATCCCAATAATTACAGCGATTGGGAACACATATTCTCACAGTCAGGATACATGTTACGGACATTAAGTTGCTGCACAAATACCTTTATTTATGGAGTGACTCAGTCCAAGTTTAGAGAGCAATTCATGAATGCAGCAAAATATCCATTCACGTCAATTGTTCATTTAATGAATAGACTAAGCAAATGAGCGCCGCCCAGAGAGGAATCATTGTGATTGGCAGGTTATTAGAAAAAAGCAACAATGACGAGATATAAAAGGACGATTAGAATTGTGAGCGGCGCAGTGGTGCAGCGTTAGAGCGGCTGCCTCACACCAGAGACTGGGGTTCGATTACAACCTCCCTGAGCGGTCTCTGCGGAGTTTCTCCGTTCTCGACGTGACCTCGTGGGCTTTCTCCAGTGTGTTCTGGTTTCCTCCCACATCCCAAACACTTGCAGGTACATTGTCCCTAGTGTACAGGATGGGATCGAATAGAACTAGTGTGAACGGGTGGCCGGTGGCCCAAAGGTCTTGTGTCTCTTTAAAAATAATAGTTCATAACTTCATAAGTTAGTGGAGCAGAATTAGGCCACTCGGCCCATCGTCAACTCAGCAATTCAATACTGTCTGATCTATCTGTCCCTCAACTCGATTCTCCCGTCTTCTCCCCATAATCCCTGACGCCCGCACTAATCAAACTAACCCGTGCTAAAGAGATACCTCGCGGAAATGGGCCAGTGATCTCGAATGGATCATTCCATCTACTCGATATCTACGTGAATGCACTTCATTCTCTCTAGTTTGGCATCAACCCGTTTTCGCCCCGATTCTACACTTCATCTACATGGGGAAATGCGGGCCGGATCGGGCACGCGGGCCGTAGTTTGCCGATCCCTGTCCTAGATGTTCGGCCTTATTGTGTGTGCCCCCTAACCCCCCCCCCCCCCCCCCCCCCCCCCCATGTTTTAAAAGCGGTTTCCGCTCAGAATGACCATGTGCCCAGCAAGGCTCTGCCGTTGTCCACAGGGGTACAATATGTGTACCTTTATCAGGATTTTTTTCTGCAGTCATACTGTGCAGAAAGTCTATCGTTCAAATGACAATCTTTCTCATTGCATGGAACCGTACTGCAATCGTACGCATGTCCCCGCGACTGTGAATCGCGCTATCTAACAAATGTCCCGCTCTCCAGTGTGTATCTCCCGAGAAAGGAATAAAAACAGGAAAGCCACAGCAGTCCGGCAGCATCTATTGACATGAAAACGGCCTTACGGAATCTGTTAGATGTACTTTCTTGGGAGCTGTGGATAGAAGACATCAAATGCGGTACAATGACTGATGTCATTTTGTCGCTGCACATGTGAAGCAATGTATTCTGAGTGTCCGATACAGACAGGGTATATACCAACGATGGGTATATTGTTGAACACAGTGCATTGGTGCACAAGTCCAGAGAACACGTCAAAGTGGCAGCATTGGTAAATGGGGTCAGAGAGCCAGAGGTGAGGCTGCAACAACCCCGGCCCTTCGGCTCTCCGTGCCCATGCCAATAATCACATATCCCCGCTTTATCCTATTATAATAGGAGGAGCTCATCCTATTTAAATTCCGTACTAGAGAGAATTAATGGCTGAACTTCCGGGTCCAGACCCTTCTTCAGAACTTCCAAAAAAGTAGGAAGAAGGGTCTCGACCCGAAACGTCAGCCATTCGTTCTCCCCAGCGATGCTGCCTGTCCCGCTGAGTTACCCCAGCATTATGTGTGTCTATCTTCGGTGTAAGCCAGCATATGCGATTCCTTCCTACACACTAAATACCTTACTAGTTGCCTCACCGCTTGTCATTCCATCATGAACTGAAACAGCAGGTTCCAGATCTCCACCCATGCTCTGTGTAAAGTAAACTCTTCAGATCCCCGTTAAAAACGCATTCCTCACACGTTAATCGTGTTTTTGGATTTAATATCCATACCTTGGACAAAAGATCCTCTGTGTCCATGCCTCTCGTCATAGTCTCCGTCCCTCCAGTCAAAACAAGCTCAGCCTATCTCATCTCTCCCCGCAATGAAACTCCCCAAATAACTCGTTTGTAGGTACACAAAAATGCTGGAGAAACTCAGCGGGTGCAGCAGCATCTATGGAGCGAAGGAAATAGGTAACTTTTCGGGCCGAAACCCTTCTTCCGCCGAAACGTTACCTATTTACCGAAACCCTTCTTCAGACGAAACGTTACCTATTTCCTTCGCTCCATAGATGCTGCTGCACCCGCTGAGTTTCTCCAGCATTTTTGTGTACCTTCGATTTTCCAGCATCTGCAGTTCCTTCTTGATAACTCGTTTGTAACATACCTTTATTAGCCTAGGCAGAGAATGTATTAAACGTGAAGATTTGAGCCAAATTTCGAAGACATTGTCTTGCACACAGATGGAATACTATATGCAGTCCGTGCGATGCTTTAGGGATTGCGTGACTGCACTGAAGAGATTCAATAATTTTGCCTGGAAGTTTTGTTTCCGTTGTGAGGATGGATTGGTTTTCCTTCGAGTCGATGAAGTCGAGGTGACCCGACGGATGCCACTAAGTTATTAGAGGCATCGATGGGGAAGAGAAAGATTCCCCAAGGTGGATTTGAATCGGCCAGGCATGCCGGCTATTGGATTAGTAAAGATATGTACTGATAGACGGCATGCTATGGTGGCCCGAAAGGCATTATAATTATAACACAAAATGGGCCAGTGATCTCGAATGGATCATTCCATCTACTCGATATCTACGTGAATGCACTTCATTCTCTCTAGTTTGGCATCAACCCGTTTTCGCCCCGATTCTACACTTCATCTACATGGGGAAATGCGGGCCGGATCGGGCACGCGGGCCGTAGTTTGCCGATCCCTGTCCTATATGTTCGGCCTTATTGTGTGTGCCCCCCCCCATGTTTTAAAAGCGGTTTCCGCTCAGAGTGACCATGTGCCCAGCAAGGCTCTGCCGTTGTCCACAGGGGTACAATATGTGTACCTTTATCAGGATTTTTTTCTGCAGTCATAATGTGCAGAAAGTCTATCGTTCAAATGACAATCTTTCTCATTGCATGGAACCGTACTGCAATCGTCCGCATGTCCCCGCGACTGTGAATCGCGCTATCTAACAAATGTCCCGCTATTCAGTGTGTATCTCCCGAGAAAGGAATAAAAACAGGAAAGCCACAGCAGTCCGGCAGCATCTATTGACATGAAAACGGCCTTACGGAATCTGTTAGATGTACTTTCTTGGGAGCTGTGGATAGAAGACATCAAATGCGGTACAATGACTGATGTCATTTTGTCGCTGCACATGTGAAGCAATGTATTTTGAGTGTCCGATACAGACAGGGTATATACCAACGATGGGTATATTGTTGAACACAGTGCATTGGTGCACAAGTCCAGAGAACACGTCAAAGTGGCAGCATTGGTAAATGGGGTCAGAGAGCCAGAGGTGAGGCTGCAACAACCCCGGCCCTTCGGCTCTCCGTGCCCATGCCAATAATCACATATCCCCGCTTTATCCTATTAATAATAGGAGGAGCTCATCCTATTTAAATTCCGTACTAGAGAGAATTAATGGCTGAACTTCCGGGTCCAGACCCTTCTTCAGAACTTCCAAAAAAGTAGGAAGAAGGGTCTCGACCCGAAACGTCAGCCATTCGTTCTCCCCAGCGATGCTGCCTGTCCCGCTGAGTTACCCCAGCATTATGTGTGTCTATCTTCGGTGTAAGCCAGCATATGCGATTCCTTCCTACACACTAAATACCTTACTAGTTGCCTCACCGCTTGTCATTCCATCATGAACTGAAACAGCAGGTTCCAGATCTCCACCCATGCTCTGTGTAAAGTAAACTCTTCAGATCCCCGTTAAAAACGCATTCCTCACACGTTAATCGTGTTTTTGGATTTAATATCCATACCTTGGACAAAAGATCCTCTGTGTCCATGCCTCTCGTCATAGTCTCCGTCCCTCCAGTCAAAACAAGCTCAGCCTATCTCATCTCTCCCCGCAATGAAACTCCCCAAATAACCCGTTTGTAGGTACACAAAAATGCTGGAGAAACTCAGCGGGTCCAGCAGCATCTATGGAGCGAAGGAAATAGGTAACGTTTCGGGCCGAAACCCTTCTTCCGACGAAACGTTACCTATTTACCGAAACCCTTCTTCAGACGAAACGTTACCTATTTCCTTCGCTCCATAGATGCTGCTGCACCCGCTGAGTTTCTCCAGCATTTTTGTGTACCTTCGATTTTCCAGCAGCTGCAGTTCCTTCTTGATAACTCGTTTGTAACTTATATCTTTATTAGCCTAGGCAGAGAATGTATTAAACGTGAAGATTTGAGCCAAATTTCGAAGACATTGTCTTGAACACAGCTGGAATGCTATATGCAGTCCGTGCGATGCTTTAGGGATTGCGTGACTGCACTGAAGAGATTCAATAATTTTGCCTGGAAGTTTTGTTTCCGTTGTGAGGATGGATTGGTTTTCCTTCGAGTCGATGAAGTCGAGGTGACCCGACGGATGCCACTAAGTTATTAGAGGCATCGATGGGGAAGAGAAAGATTCCCCAAGGTGGATTTGAATCGGCCAGGCATGCCGGCTATTGGATTAGTAAAGATATGTACTGATAGACGGCATGCTATGGTGGCCCGAAAGGCATTATAATTATAACACAAAAAAGCTGGAGAAACTCAGCGGGTGCAGCAGCATCTATGGAGCGAAGGAAATAGGCAACGTTTCGGGCCGAAACTCTTCTTCAGTCTGATTTTCCTTCGATTTTCCAGCATCTGCAGTTCCTTCTTGAACGGCATTATAATGGGGGTGGGAGGGTGGAAGAGAAGTGGGGGCAGAGATGAAGAGACAAAGGGTGTGAGATAATGATAGGTGAGAACTGTGAAGCCTAATGAAGGAATTTAGGTCGATAGGGAGCGGAGAAATGGAAGGGAGGAGAGAAGGGGAAATGGATTTGAATGCATGTGGGACTCAAAGAAGAGATGGCCTCGTTTGTAGGTGTCTACATTAAATTAGAACATTGGATGTGAATACCAGATGTGGTCGTGCGGATCTTGATCTACTGCCCAAGTGGGCTAAGGAATGGTTGATGGAATACAGGGAAATGTGAGATGTTGCATTTTGGGAAGTCTAACATGGGCAGGGGTTAAAACGCGGTTTTTTTCTTACCTTGTCCTGGATTATATTTGGTTGGAGTGCAAGCTTTCGTTCCGACGGGCGTTCTGTCTATTTTTTTTTTAATCGCCCGACTCGTTCAGCGCTGGAGTCATTTTAAAATCAGCTTCTAAAACCGTCAACGTCGACAACGGGGACGGATTTCATGTAGGTGACAGGTAAACGAAAGCGGTTTATTTTTATGTATGAAAGTGCTCCTTAAGATACCTTTAGTTCATATTTTAAGTTGCGAAACGGTGATTTAGTCCCCATACCAACCGGCAGTGTTTTTCATGCCGATATGGGGTCTAAATCACCGCAAACCGCAACGTTCCAAATGATCGCGTTCCAGAAAAACCCACAGGCAAATTGATTTAAATGGCCATTAATTTCCAGGTAACTTCCTTCCATTTGGCCTATAAATCCATGACAATGAGATTTAAAAATTATGTTATATTGTGAATTCTTGTGTGAACGTTATTTGGACACTTAGGCTATTTAAAAATGTTAATCTATTCTTAAGAAATTGATAGATGTTTAGATCTAGTAATTGAATTTTGTAATTAGCTACAATTAGGTAACTAACTAATTATATGCTTTAATTTCAAGTCATCTAAGTAAGATTGTTTCATATTTGTTTCAGAATGCTTCAATCTATAAAAACTGAAAATAAATTTTAGTTCTCTTAATTTTTAAGAAAGTTATGGCTATTTGACTGTCCTCGACCCAGCTTTTGTGTTAAGTCAATGGAAAAGCAATAGAGAACAAGATGCTAAGTTCCAAGTATGAAAATGGCCATAACCTTTTTAATACTGAAGATATGAAAGTGAATTAGGTGACAAATTAAACTTCGTTTTACGCTTTATCTGATGGGATAAATTACAGACCTGATTTTTAAAATCTCAAAATTTTGTAACATTGCTATGTGGAGCAGAGGGATCTAGGAGTGCAAGTGCATGGTTCCGTGAAGATGGAGTCATTGGTGATACGGTGGTCAAAAAGCCATTTGGCATATTGGTCTTCATCAATCAGACTATAGAAATTGGGAGGCCATGTTACAATTGTATACGATGTTGGTGAGGCCACATTTAGTGTATTGTGTTCAGTTATGAGCACCATATAACAGGAAAGGTGTTGTGAAGCTGGAAAGGGTACAGAGAATATTTACGAGGATGTTGCCAGGACTAGAGGGTCTGTGCTATAGGGAGAGGTTGAATAGACTGGGACTCTATTACTTGGAGCGCAGGAGCATGAGGGGTGATCTTAGGGTGGTATGTAAAGGAATGTAAATAGATTTACTCGATCTATTCGATGAGAGGAATAGATCGGGTAAATATACGATTTACATCTCTTGCCTACAATAGGTGAATCGAGGACCAGAGGACATAGGTTTAAGGGCAGAAGATTGAATAGGAATCTGAAGGTAATCTTTTCACACAGATGGTGGGTGTATGGAACAAGCTGCCAGAGGCGGTAGTTGATGCAGGGACTATCCCAACGGTTAAGAAACAGTTAGACGGGTACATGGATTGGACAGATTTCGGGGGAAATGCACCAAACGCGGGCAGGTGGGAGTAGTGTAACTGGGACGTATTGGCCAGTGTGGGCAAGTTGGGCTGATGGGCCTGTTTCCACGCTGTATGACTCCATGACTCTGGTCCCTTGGTTCTGCACTTCACTGGAATGGAACAGAAAGGCAAAGTCAGCTATTCTCAGAATGAAAAAAGAGCACAAATTACTGATGTACCGAGGGGTTTAAATGGTCTTGGGTCTGATTCACAACAAGTTAAAGGGCTGGACCAGCAAATTGCAGCTGGTAAAGGGCGTGGCGCTGTGAAATGGGGAAGATTGGTTCCAATTCCACAGTCTGATGATAGGACACAGTCTTAGAATAAAGGGGAGGTCGTTTAAGGCTGAGGTGAGAAAAAACGTTTTCACACAGAGAGTTGTGAATTTATGGAATTCCCTGCTGCAGCGGGCAGTGGAGGCCAAGTCACTGGATGGATTTAAGAGAGGGTTAGATAGAGCTCTAGGGGCTAGTGTAGTCAAGGGATATTGGGAGAAGGCAGGCACGGGTTATTGATAGGGGACGATCAGCCATGATCACAATGAATGGCGGTGCTGGCTCAAAGGGCCGAATGGCCTCCTCCTGCACCTATTGTTTATGTTTCTGTGACACACCTGCAGTGCTGTGCATGGTTTAGCTTCATTTTCCCGAGGACAAAGTAGTTGTGCAGGTTGCCCATGAGGGACTCCCTATGTACATTCCTGTGTTGCAACCTTTGTCATATCAAGGGCAAGTCGGTAAGAGGCTGCAATTCAATAGGGAATGAGATGGAAGCTAGTTCAGTTGGTAGGATAGGCAGCATCGTGGGATGGAGGGAGGAAGGACTGTTGGATAAAATTGTATTGATTTCAATGCGAGAAGCTTGACGGGTAATGCAGGTGAATTCAGGATGTGGATAGGAACATCTGACTGGGATATTATAGCCGTTTTACAAAACATGCTAAGGAGGGACAGGGCTGGCACTTTAATGTTCCAGGATACAAGTCCTATAGGTGTGATAATGGTGGGAGTAAAACATGAGGGGGAGTCGTGTTATTGATTAAGAAGAACGTCATGGCAGTTGTCCTCGATGGCATTAGTAAACATAGTGGGTCGTGCTCAGAGACAAAAAGGATTGATCATCTTATTAGGAGTGGACTATTGCCCCCCCCCCCCCCCCCCCCCCCCCCCCCCCACTCCCCCAAAGCGTTAATGGAAATTAGAAGAACAAATACACTAGGAAATTGCAGGAAACTGTAAGACTTGGTTTAGTTTATTATTATTATTTTCACAAGGTAGAGCGAAAAGCTTGTTCTTACATGTTATCTAGTCAGCAGACTGAGTATACTTGATTAAAATCAATTGTCCACAGTGCTTGATGCAGGATAAAGGGAATGATGTGTATTGCAAGATAAAATTCCAGAAAAGTCTGATTAAAGATCGTCAAAGGCTTTCCAATGAGGTAGATGGGAGGTCAGGACCACTCTCTAGTTGGTGGTAGGATGATTCAGTTGCCTGATAACAGCCGGGAAGAAACTGTACCTGAATCTGGAGGTGCGTGTTTTCACACTTCTGTACCTCTTGCCTGGTGGGGGAGGGGAGAAAAGGGAGTGACCAGGGTGAGACTCGCCTTTGATCATGCCGAGGCAACGTGCAGATGGAATCAAGGGAAGGGGAGTTGTTTTATGTGATGGTCTGGGCTACGACCACAACTCTGCTATTTATTGTGTTCTTGGATGGAGCTGTTTCTATACTGTGATGCAGCCTGATAAAAGGGTTTCTACGGTACATCTATAGAATTAGTGCTGGTTGGTGGGGACATGCTAAACATCATAAGCTCTCTAAGGAAGCAAAGGCGTTGTGCTTTCCTGGGCATTGCTACGATATGGTGGGTCCAGGACAAATGGAACCATCTCTACTTCAGCGGAATCAAGGTTTACAGGGGTGTGTGTACTTCCTAGTTTCCTGGTGTCAACAACAATCTCCTTTGTCTTACTGATATTGAGGGAAATGATGTTCTCTTGGCACAAGGTTACGAAGTTCTCAATCTCCTTCCTGTACGCCGTCTCATCAATATTTGATATCCAGCCCACTCCGGTGGCATTGTCTGCAAAATGACTGGGTTGGCATAGTTGGGGATTTTAACTTTTCAAATATACACAGGATCTGTCATGGTGCCAAAGGTTGGGATGGGGTGTAATTTGTCAAATGTGCTCAGGAAAGTTTCGTCATGCAATATGTAGAAGGTCCTGCAAGGGAAAAGCGAAAGCTTGATCTATTTCTACAAAAATGCGAAGGGCAAGTGACTGAAGTGCCAATGGGCGAGTCTTTGGGGCTCTTAGTTATATTAGCTCTAAAATGAGGAGTTTTAAATAAGGACAGTTTTAAATAACAACAGGGTGGGTCCAGAAGTTAGTTGTGAATATGGGGCAACGCCAACTTTGATGATACTAGGCAGGATTTTGCTAAAGTTGATTAGGATGTTTGCAGCAAAGAGGCATTGGGAGAGTCGGATGCAAGGTATGCATATTCCCGTTAGTGTGAAAACCAAGGGAGCAAGGAATAAGGAACCCTGGATAATGAGAGAAATGGAGGCTCTGGGAAGTAAAATGTAGGCATGGACCAGGAATATGCAACTTGGATCAAGTGTACCTCCGGAGGTGTTCAGGGGTCTGCGGGACACACTTAAGAAGGAAGTCGGCAGGGCAAAACAAGGCCAGGAAATGGCTCCAGAAGATAATATTAAGGAGAATCCAAATTGAGGGAAACTAGAGAGAGAATAGGGGCTCTCAGAAACCAAACGAGTTATCGATTTGTGGAGTCACAGGAGATAGGCAAGGTCGTTAATGACTATTTCTCACCTGTTTTACCACAAGGAAAAATGTGAAGACGAGAGAACTCAGAGCAGTTCATGGAGATGGCTTGAGGACAATCTGTACAGAGTCATGAGACACTGGGCGTACTCGGGCATATGAAGATAGATACATCTCCTGGTCATCATCCAATATACACCTTCTGATGTATAGTTCCTGCAGGGGGGCGAGTGTAGTTCCCATAGTGCGTTCGGCCGAACGCACTACTCTCTGCAGAGCCTTCTTGTCCTGGGCAGAGCAGTTCCCAAACCAAATCGTAATATTTCCGGACAAGATGCTTTCCACAGCCGCTGAGTAGAAGCACTGGAGGATCCTCAGAGACACTCTGAATTTCCTCACTTGCCTGAGGTGGTAAAGGTGCTGCCTTGCCTTACTCACGAGTGCTGCAGCGTGTGATGTCCATGTCATATCCTTAGAGATGTGGACTCCCAGATATTTAAAACAGCTCACCCTATCCACAGTATCCCCATTTATCCTCAATGGAGTGTACATCCTCGGATGATGTGCCCTCCTACAGTCCACGATCAGCTCCTTAGTTTTTTTGATGTTCAAGAGGAGGTTGTTGTCCAGAGTGCCAGATCAGCCACCTCCTCCCGGTAGGCCTTCTCATCATTGTCTGAGATCTGGCCCACCACCACAGTGTCATCAGCAAACTTAATTATTGAGTTGGAGCTGAACCTAGCCACACAGTCATGTGTGTACAGGGAGTACAATAGGGGGCTGAGGACGCAACCCTGGGGCGATCCTGTGCTCAGGGTGAGAGACTTCGATGTATTCCCTCCCATCTTGACAACCTGGGGCCTGGCGGTGAGAAAGTCCAGGGCCCAGGCACACAGGGAGGTGTTGAGCCTTAATTCCAGTAGCTTCTCGGCCAGTCTGGTGGGGACTATCGTGTTGAAGGCTGAACTGAAGTCTATGAACAGCATCCTCACGTAGCCCCCCACCACAGGCCCATCGCTGTTTGTGGTTTACATCAATAAATGAGAATGTACAAGGCTTGATCAGCTTGCAGATTACACTTAAGCAACATATCATTGACAGTAAGGGTGATTATCAAAAATTACAGCAGAATCTAGTTCAGTTGGCCAAGTGGGCTGAGTACGGATAAGTGCGATGTGTTGCTTTTCAGGAAGTGAAACCAGGGCAGGACCTTCACAGTGAATGGTACAGCCCAGGGAGGTGTTGTACAGCAGAGGGATTTAGCAGCATAGGTATCTAGTTCCCCGAAAGTTGTGTCACATGTAGATGGGGTGGTAAAGAGGCCTCTTGGTACATTATCCTTCATCAGTGGACTATTGAGTACATAAGTTGTGATGTTATGTTGCTGTTGCACTAAATATTGGCAAGGCTACATTTGGAGTATTGTGTTCAGTTCTGATTAGCTGGCTCTAGGAAGGATGTCATGAAGCTGGAAAGACTGCATGGAATATTTACAAGCATGTTGCCTGAACTCAAAGCCAGAGCTATAGGATGAAGTTGGGCAGGCTACGACTGTATTCCTTAGAGCGGGAGCCTGAGCAGTGATTTTAATGGATTTTTCTAGTTTAAAATCATGAGGAGACCAGATAGGTAAATGCACAGAGTCTTTACCCAGGGTTGGGGAATCAAGAACCAAAGGACACAAGTTTAAGATTAGATGGGCAAGATTTAATTTAAAAAAATTGAGGAACAACCTTTTCATCCATACAATGGGTGGATGGAAGGTGGAGCAGGCTGGTACTGTAACAAGGTTTGAACGACACATGGAGAGCTATATGGAGAGGAGAGGTTTAGAGGGATATGTGCCAAATGCGTGCAAATGGGACTTGCTTAGATCCCACAAGATGCCGGCATATGGGACAAGGGGCTGTTTCCACACAGTATGACTGTAAAGGATGACATTGGGAGTAAAGTCTCATTTGTATTTCATTTCCCTAGACCTGATAGTGATGGAAATGTACTATTCTCTCAATAACAAAGTGGACAAACTGCAACTCCTGCGCTGGACAAACAAGGACTTCTCTCCAGTCGCTATCCTGTGGTTCACCGAGACCTGGCTGTGTGATTCGACCCCGGACAGCACATTGCAACTGGCTGGCTTCCAACTTCACAGAGTGGAGAGGAGGCAGCGGGGGAATCAAGAGGCAGTGAAATATGCTTCTATACCAACCCGGACTCATGCAGCCACATCACGGTAATGTCAAACTTCTGCTCTTCCAACCTAGAATCCTTCTTTATAAACTGCAAACCCTTCTTCTCTCTGAGGGAATTTAACTCCTTTATTCTCGCTGGAGTTTACATTCCCTCCCCCCCATGCCTGCGTACGTGAGGCACAAACGCAACTCGCTGACCAGGTAATGAGGGTAGACAGTGACTTCCCGGACTCCATGGTCATTGTTTTGGGGGAGTTTAACAAAGCTAACCTCAGCCGTGACCTTCCAAAATACAGACTTCATGTTACCTGCCCCACCAGAGGGAAGAGAACACTTGACCACTGTTACACGTCAATGAAGAACGCATATCGCTCTGTTCCCCCGGGCAGGTCTGGGTCTCTCTGATCATTGTCTAGTTCACCTTATTCCAACCTACAGGCAGAAACTAAAAGCTTCTAAGCCTGTGGTCAGAACAACGAAAAGATGGACAAGCGAGGGCATTGAAAACCTACAATCCTGCTTTGACTGCACAGATTGGAATGTGTTCAGGGAAGCAACCACAAGCCTCGATTAGTATACGGACATTGTATCATCATATGTCAGCTTCTGTGAGGACAGTTGCATTCCAACTAGGACCCAGACCTGGTTCAACAACAACAAGCCCTGGTTTACTGCAGAACTCAAACAGCTCCGACAGTCTAAGAGGAGGCCTACAGGAGCGGGGATGCACACCTCTACAGACAGGCAAAATACAAGCTGAGACGAAGAATCAGAGCTGCCAAGGAAAGGTATTCTGAGAAGTTGAGGAGCAAGTTCTCAGCTAGTGACTCTTCTTCAGTTTGGAACGGCTTGCACGAAATCACCAGCTACAAGAGGAAACCCCCCACTCTTTTGACAATCATCAGCTAACCAACGACCTGAATGAGTTGGTTCAGAAGAAACGTAACCCTGTTACCTCCTTCCCCAACCAACACAGCAAAGACTGGACCCTTCTACACCCACTCCTCCCCAATCACCACCACACCTACTGAAAGCAAGACTCCAGTCTGAAAGACCCTTTCCCACCAACCCCTCTCCAAACACCCAATTACCCACCCCCTCCGTGCTGCACAACATCACTTCTCCATCATCAACAACAAAAATAGAGGAGGTGGACAGGCTGTTAAGAAGACAGAAAATCCGGAAGTCTCCAGGACCGGACAATGTTTCCCCCTCTACCCTCAAGCTCTGTGCTGAACAACTGGCACAGGTCTATACAGACATTTTCAATCGGTCCCTGCAAACCGGTACTGTCCCTGCCTGCTTCAAAGTCTCCACTGTTGTCATTGCACCCAAAAAGGCAAGGATTACTGGTCTTAGTCATACAGGCCTGTCCCACTGACCTCAGTAGTCATGAAGACGCTTGAAAGGCTTGTGCTGGTCAAGCTGAAAAATATCACAAACCTCCTGCTGGACCCTCTGCAGTTTGCGTACCGGGCCAATAGATCTGTGGATGATGCAGTCAACCTGGGCCTGCACTTCATCCTACAGTACCTTGACCGTCAGGGGACCTATTCAAGGATTTTGTTTGTTGATTTTAGCTCTGCATTCAACACCATTGTGCCAGAGCCATTACTTTCCAAACTTTCCAAGTTGACTGTTCCTGAACCCCTCTGTTCGAGGATCACCAGCTTCCTGACAGAGAGGAAGCATCATGTGAGGCTGGGAAAGCACATCTCGGACCCGCAAACGCTCAGCATAGGAGCACCGCAAGGCTGCGTACTTTCTCTTCTCCTCTACTCTCACTACACCAACGACTGCACCTCCACAGACACCTCTATCAAGCTTCTCAAGTTTGCTGACGACACAACCCTGATTGGACTGATTGACAGGAAGTGTCACAGCTGGCGTCCTGGTGCCGTGGCAACAACCTGGAACTCAATGCTCTTAAGACAGGGGAATTGATAGCAGACTTTAGGAGTGCTCCCCCTCCCCTCACCCCACTCACCATCAACAACACCACAGTCACATCTGTGGAGTATTTTAAATTCCTGGGAACCATCATCTCCAAGGACCTTAAATGGGGGTCTACCATCGACTCTGCAGTCAAAAAGGCTCAACAGAGGATATACTTCCTGTGGCAGCTGAGGAAGCACAATCTGCCACAGCCAATGATGGTCCAATTCTATAAAGCCATCGTAGTCTGTCCTCACCTTCTCCATCATGGTCTGGTTTGGCTCAGCCACCAAGCACGACACCCGGAAGCTGCAGCGAGTCTCCGATCAGCTGAGACAGTTATTGGCTGCAACCTTCCCTCCATTGACGAACTGTGCACTGCAAGGGCCAGGAAGCGAGTGGGTAAGATAATCTCTGACCCCTCTCACCCTGGCCACAATCTCCTTGAATCACTTCCCTCTGGAAGGCGACTCCGGACTGTCAAAGCTGCCACAGCCAGTCATAAAAACGGCTTTTTTGCACGAGCAGTAGCTCTACTCAATAACCAAAAATCTGTTGCTCTGGTATTTTATTTAATTCACATGTTTAATCAATAATATTTTATTATTAATGTTTCATGTTTTATGTGTCATTCCTAAATGTCACTATAGGTCATGTTGTCACTTGCGGGCGGCGCACCAAGGCAAATTCCTTGTATGTGATTACTTGGCCAATAAACTTATTCATTCATTCATAAAACCAGCATCCAATCCTGCTCTGCAGAATTGACATTCAATATAGGTGTGATTCCAATGGTTCTAGCCACAGGAGAGTGAAGGCTTGTGAAATTGAGCATCAGTTCGTTCCCGACCAAAATGGACACTAATTTCGAGTAGATTAAAGTAAATGTATGGGCCTTAACAGAAATTTATGAATTAGGCTAATTTCACAAATGTAGGAGTGAAGGCGAAGAGGGAAGAGAGGTAAAGGGAAAAGTTGGTAACTCTAACCAAGAAGAACACCAAAATGATTTTCTAAGTACATGATCAGTAAAATCAGTCTGAAAGAGTTGTGCATCAGGGATATAAAGCAAGATGGGGGCAGTCTGATATAAACTAATGGAGGGAGAGGCCCAAGCTGATGTTTTTTACATCAATCTGTCCAAGGGAAAACATATGTCTGGAATCTGAGCAAATCAACTAATGATGATGGTATTCATTTTGTGGAATGATAAAGAGAAGACACTGGTAAAAAACAACTCCACTTGGACAATGGTTTATTTTGCACGTCATTTTGAAGTTCGCTCCTCTTTGACCCAACTCACTTATGAAACCAATTTAACATCCACCTACCCTGTCAAGCCCCTTCAGGAATTTACATGTTTGAATATGATCACATGTTTATGCTTTTTTTTTAATGTTTAAATATATTTTATTTTATTAGAAGTAAGTACACTCATATGGCACCAAAGTGCCTAATATATATTTTCATAATACATTTTATGTACAGCTTCTTATTTTTTTTGTTATAATAAAGAAAGATGAGAATAAGAAAAATAAGTTAGATAGTAAAGGATAGAAAGACGTGAGATATGTAGTGTGTGAAGAAAAAGAAAAAAGACAAATGAGTGAAGAAAGTTGAGGAAAAGAAAATAGAAAAAAGAGAATAAGACTTAAAGAAAAAAAAGTAAGGAGATCATTCTTTATAATCTTGACCATCCCTCGTCCAGTCCTGAAACAGTTAGCTTTTACAATTGTGTTGCACCATATGATTCCAAAAAGACAACAAATGGAGACCAACTCGTTATGAATTGGTCTGATTTATCCATTAGGAGGAATCGCATTTCCTGTACACGTGTGTACTTTTAAACCTTAAGCAATAAAGAAGCAAAATTGCCCAGACGTGGCAGTCCTGTCCAACTCCTGCTCTCCACACCTCGAACATCTGGCGGTGAAGTGCCGTACCTTCTACCTCCCAAGGGAATTTACCTCCATTATCCTGACCGCGGTCTACATCCCACCCCAGGCAGATGTCCGTCTGGCACTGGAGGAGCTGCACGCCGTGGTCAACAAACACCAGACGTCTTTACCCCGAGGCATTTACCACCATTGCGGGGGACTTCAATAAGGCAAACCTAAAGAAATCACTCCCTAACTTCCAACAACATGTCTCCTGCTGCACCAGAGGACCTAACACCCTCGACCACTGCTACACCACCATCAAGAATGCCTATCGTTCTATCCCTCGCCCTAACTTCGGTAAATCCGACCATACTTCCTGCCTACAGGCAGCAATTGAAGAGCGCACCCCCAGTGGTGAGGACTGTACAGCGCTGGTTGGGGAGGGCAGAGGAACAACTCCAGGACAGTTTGGAGTCTGTAGACTGGGCAATGTTCAAGGACTCGGCAACAGACTTGAACGAATACGCCACAGTCGTTACAGACTTCGTAAAGAAATGTGTGGAGGACTGCATCCCTACAAAAACCTTCCGAGTGTTTCCCAATCAGAAACCTTGGATGAACATTGAGATCCGCACTCTTCTGAAGTCCAGACACAGGGCATTCACTTCCGATGATAGAGTGGCCTACATGAAGTCCAGATACGACCTTGGTAAGGCCATCAAAAAGGCCAAAAGGGACTTCTGCTCCAAACTCAAAAAGGCTGGCAGTATCACCAAAGACCCACACCACCCTGGCCACACACTCATCTCCCTGCTACCTTCAGGTAGAAGGTACAGGATCCTGAAGACTGCAACAACCAGGTTCAGGAATAGCTACTTCCCCACAGCCATCAGGCTATTAAACCTGGCTAGGACAAAACTCTGATTATTAATAACCCATTTTCTGTTATTTGCTCTTTATCAGTCTATTTATTCATGTGTGTATATATTTATATTATGGTATATGGACACACTTATCTGTTTTGTAGTAAATGCCTACTATATTCTGTGTGCTGAAGCAAAGCAAGAATTTCATTGTCCTATACAGGGACACATGACAATAAACTCACTTGAACTTGAACTTGAACTTGCCCAGAACAATTCCTCCTTCCCAAGAGCCAGTCTGAAGGTTCTCCATTGGACTGTGTCCAATTCCTTTCTAGATAGGCGAAACAGAACTGTACACCATGTCAGTATTAGCCTCCACGCCAACCTGCATAATTATAACTAATATCCCCATTCTTAAACCCAACCACTTTTGCAATAAAGAACAAAATACCACTTGTAGGTAGACAAAAATGCTGCGGCAGCATCTATGGAGCGAAGGAAATAGGCAACGTTTCAGGCCGAAACCCTTCTTCAGACCGATAGGTACATGGATGTGCAGGGAATGGAGGGATATGTAGTACGTGCAGGCTGATAAGAGTTGGTCTTGACATCATTTTCAGCATAGATATTGTGGTCTGAAGGGCTTGTTGCTGAGCTATACTATTGTATGTTCTATATTCTATAATTAAACGACCGTGAGCAGTGCAAAAAATCTATTTAATTACTTCACAGATCCACCAAGAATCCCAAGAAGAAATTCTGGATCAAGCTGGAGTCCCAAGGCAACAGCATGGACAGTCGTCAATTGTGGGAAGGCTTGCATGCTATAACATGCTGCAAAGTGGCGCTAGGAATTATCATTGGAATCAATCACCTAACCAGCTCCTTCCTTCTCCCACCCCAGGGATCTAAGCAGTCCTCATGTCAATCAGCTTGACTCATACCCAGAGAGGATTCTGTGGCACAGATCGCTTCTTCAGCCCGACTGAAACTCTGTGAGTTGCTGGAGCCACAACCATCCTCCCACTCCCCTCACCGCCAGCAGAGCTAACACCCCCCCAATCTATCACCACCACCATATTGTTTCACCAAGTAAGGAATAAATCAAAGGGCCTAATGGTCTCCCTCTTCCACACTATAGGGTCAGAATGTCTCACTCGCAATGAAATGCCAAAAACTAATGCTCCTCAACTTTAACTTCCTCAATATTGACTGGGACATACTTGGTGCAAAAGGTTCAGACGGGTCAGATTTGGTTTTGCTTCCAAGAGAGATTCTGAATAGTATGTTCACCCATAGATGTGCGTCAGTCTTCTGACACACGTCATCCTTCCCTCACACTGACACACTCCATTTCACCCTCTGCCAGTTACACTCCAGAATTCTCTCCAGAGATGCTGCCTGTCCAGCTGAGTCACTGACATCCTTCCCTCATGAACACACCATGTCTCTTGCACTGCCACTCCCCATCTCTCTCTCTCTCCATCTATCTATCTATCTCTTACTAATGTGCACCCTATCAATTCTCCTTATGACGTGTTCCCTGGAATAAAATCCTAGGCTACCAATCTCTTCCTATGGCTATATATATGGGAGGGTGATGATGTAAAGGTGTATAAGGTCACCAAGGGAATTGATAGGGTGAATGCACAGTCTTTTATGCAGAGGAATCATGAACTAGAGGACATGAGAGAATGTATAAGATGAGAAAAAAAAATAATCGGAACCAAATGGGAGCCCTGGCTGAGATGTATGAATCATTGTTAGATACGGGCAAAATGCTGGAAAACTGGAGGGTGTTAATGTTGCACCTCTATTGAAGGAGGACTGCAAGGAAAAGCCTGGGAACCATAAACCAGTGAGCCTAACATTTGTAGAAGGCAACTTACTGAAGAGTATTCCGAGGGATAAGATATACAGTACATGCAGTTGGACATGTACTGTAGACACAAAATGCTGGAGTAACTCAGTGGGACAAGCAGCATCTCTGGAGAGAAGAAATGGGTGAAGTTTTGGGTGGGGACACTTCTTCAGACTAAGATCCAGAGATGCTGCCTGTCCAGCTGAGTTACTCCAGCATTTTGTGTCTATCATCTGCAGTTCATTCTTACACAACTTATGCAGTTAGACAGGGATTGATTAGGGATAGTCAACGTGGTTTTGTAAGTGGGAAATTGTGTTCTACAAATTTAAATTAGTTTTTTGAAGGTTGAAGAGGGCAAGGCCAATAGGCAATGTCTATAAGGATTTCAGCAAGGTCTGAAGAAGGGTTTTGGCCCGAAATGTTGCTTATCTCCTTCGCTCCATAGATGCTGCTGCACCCGCTGAGTTTCTCCAGCATTTTTGTGTACCTTGAGCAAGGACTTTGGTAGGATTCTGCATGGGAGGCTGCTCTGGAAGGTTAGATTGCATGGGATCAAGGGAGACATAGAAAACTGGATACAGAATTGGCTTCGTGAAAGGAAGCAGGTGATGGTGGAAGGGTATATTTCAGTGCAGGCCTGTGACTAGTGGTGTGCCTCAGGGATTGGTGCTAGGCCCATTGCTGTTTGTAGTTTTGATCAATGTTTCGGATGAGAATATGATTAGTATGATTTGTAATATTACACGTGACACTAAAGTGGGTGGTATCATCGATAATAAAGATGGTTATGAATAAATACAGCAGGCTCTTGATCAGCAGGGCAAGTGGGCTGAGGAATGGCTAATGGAGTTTAATGCAGATAAGTGCGAGGTGTTACATATCGTGAAGTCAAAACAGGACAGGACATTCACAGTGAATCGAAGAGCCATGGGGAGCATTGTAGAGCAGGTAAATCTAGTACAGGTACACAGTGCAATGAAAATGATGTCACAGGTAGATATGTAGGTACATTGGCAATCATCACTTGGGGTATTGAGTATAGAAGTTAGGATGGTATTTTACAGTTGTACAGGACCTTGGTGAGACAAAACTTGGAGAACTGTGTTCCGTTTTGATTACTCTATTATAGGAAAGATGCTTAGATATACAGTATGGAAACAGGCCATTCAGGTAATTGAGTCCACACTGGCCATCGATCATCCTTTTGCAATAGTTCTATGACATCCTACTTTCTCACCCATACCTTATACATTAGGGGAAATTTACCAGAGGCCAATTAACTTACAGACTGGCATGTCTTTGGGATGTGCGAGAAAATCAGAGCACCTGGAGGATACCCACGTGTTCACAAGAACAGGCAAATACCACAGAGACATTACTGCCTCATAGCGCCAGAGACCCGGGTTCGATCCTGACTGCGGGTGCTGTCTGTACGGAGTTTGTACGTTCTCCCCGTGACTGGCGTGGGTTTTGTCCGAGATCTTCGGTTTGCTCCAACATGCCAAAGCCGTACAGGTTTGTAGGTTAATTGGCTTGGCATAAGTGTAAATTGTCCCTAGTGTGTGTAGGATAGTGTTAATGTGCGGGGATCGCTGGTCGGTGTGGAGTCAGTGGGGCCGAAGGGCCTGTTTCCGCTCTGTATCTCTAAACTAAAACTAAACATCACTCTAGGTCAGGATCAAACTAGCTAACTTTTTGCGCTGTGAGGCAGCAGCTCTACCAGCTGTGGCACTGTTAATGTCATTATCTAGTTGGTCTTAATTGTGACTGCAATGACATAGACTGTTGCTGCTTATGCAGGAATATGATTGACACTTGATATTGTCATTGATTCAGGTACTTCACTGATCATTGGTCATTTCTTTCAGTGCCCTGCCCATTACCTGCTCACCAAGTTTCATTTGTGGCTATGTAACCCCTGGGCGTGTTTGGTTCGAAATTGATCATAATGACCATGTTTGATGATGGGCACAAGACATAGCAGTTGCTAGAATCTGGAGCAAAATGCAAACGTTTGGAAACTTTGAGTGTTGGAGGAAGAGGGATATTTGATATTTCAGGTGAAGACCCAACATCAGCAAGGTTTACATTTAGCAAGGCCTTCCACAAGGTCCCACTTGATAGAAATGCTCCTCAAGGTTAGAACAAATGAGATTCAGGGCAAAACAGTCAAATGGATATGACTGTTTGGTGGAAGCAGCCAGATGTTGGTAATGGGGGCTTGCGTTTCCTTTGGGAAGCCTGTGACCTGAAATTTACTATCCAGATTGGTGCATTTCACCACAACACAACTTCTCCAAGGGGTTCCTTATGCTCCCTAATCAAATCTGATTCATTAGTGGACTCAGCCATGAGCTGTTCTAAGAAGCATTCTCATGGGCTTTCTACAAATTAATTATCTTAGGATCCAGTACCAACCTGATTTTCCAAGACTACCAGCACACTGAAAGCCCCCGTGACCACTTCCCTCTCCTGGTGAAGATTCTACACTACTTCCTAACAATTCAGAGGCCTGTATATAACTCCCCTCAAGGTCTTTTTACCCTTGCAGTTCCTTAACTCTACCCACAAGGATTCTGCATCTGATTCTATGTCGGTTCTTGCTAGGGGTTAGATTTCACTCCTTTCCAACAGAGCCACCCGCCCCCTTTGCCCACCTAGCGATCATTTTAATATGATGTGCACCCTTGGATGATCAGCTACCAGCTCCGATTCTTTTTCAGCTTCGACTCTGTGACGCCCACAATATTGTATCTGGCAATTGTTAACTGAGCTAACTCTTTTTTTTAAATCATGCATTACAGTATAAAATATAGAACGATACAAGTACCTGTATAAGCACCTCAACCCACATGCCCATGCTGAACATAATGCCGAGTTAAATTAATCTGCTCTGCCCGGATATGATTCATATCCCAGCATTTTCTGCAAGGACTTTGTGCCTTCCCCTACAGTGGGTACAATTGTGGGCGGATGTTTTTATGTTTTATTGTTAAACTACTTCTTTAATGTTATGGTGTATTTTTATTAGTGTGCTGCAAGAACATCTGAATTAATAAAGTATTTATTATTATTATATCCATGTGGCTATTAAAAAGCCTACTAAATGCCAGTCACATCTGCACCCATCACTCTTAGTACTGCAGCAGCAGTCCAGGGAAAAACAGTCTAACCCAGTGATTCCCAACCTGGGGCCAGATGGTTGGGGCCATGGCAATTTTCAGGGTGGCCACAGAAAAATGTTGGGATTTAAAGGGCCACAGGTTCAATGAAGGGGCCACAGAGCTATCACCCTGTTGCCTCCTAAATTTCAGTTCTAATAAATTCAAATCTATGGAGTTGAAATATTTTTGATGTTTGGGGAATAGAATAAAAGAGAATATATGTGCAATTAATAGGCACTGATATTTTTATGGAAGGTATTATAATATTGAAGTACTTTTTTTCTGCTAATAATGTCGGGGGGGGGGGGGGGGGGGCACAGAAAAATTAAAAGATCCCAAGGGGGCCATGAGCTAAAAAAGGTTGGGAACCACTGGTCTAACCTATGTATGCCTCACATCATTTTACGTATATACTTCTAGCAGCTCTCTCCACACCTCTGGCATAGCAGTGTTAACAATGGTTATAGGGTCCAAAGATCACAATCTCAGAGTGTGAGGATGTGGACACAAAAAGCTGGAGAAACTCAGCGGGACAGGCACCATCTCTGGAGGAAAGGAATAGGTGACGTGTCGGGTCGAGACCCTTCTTCAGACTGAATGTCAGGGGAAAGGGAACCAAGAGATATAGATTGCGCTGTGGAGATATATAGAACACATTAATGAAAGATATGCAGAAAAGTAACACTAGGTGAAAACGAGTTACAGACAATGAGCCACCTCAGAGTAGGTATGTTGCAAAGCCTACCTGAAGCGTCCTTGAAAATCTTCCGTTGCGGGTGTGCGCGATTTTGGCGCCGTTTAGAGGGGGCGGGTTTAAAACGCGATTTTCTCTAAGCTGTTCCAATCGAAAATGTTCAGCCTAGTTAATTATTAACGAAAAATCGCTGGAAGACCCCGTCGCAAAAGCTATTATTAGGTTTAAAGGCCTTGAATAATAGTTATAGTAGTTTAAAAATCAATCTTTAAACCCGCGACCGTCAGCAACCGCATGGTCTCATAAAGCAAATAGCAGAAGTTAGGTTGTATATTTTTACATTAAAAAGGGCTTCTAAAGATCCCTTTATACAAAGTTTACTATTGCGAGTAGCTCATTTTGGCCCCATTATATCGCGCAGTATTTTTCTCGGCATTTGGGGCACAAATCTACCGCAATGTGAACGTTCTAAACCAGCGCGTTCCACAGGGACCCACTGGAAAGCTGATTTAAATGGGCATTTATTTACAGCAATTAAACACTAAATTCCTTCCATTTGGCCTATAAATTAATGTAAATGAGATTTAAAAATCATGTTTTATTGTGAATTATTTGTGAATATTATTTGGACATTTAGGCTATTTAAAAATGTTAATCATTTATTAAGAAATGGATAGATGTTTAGATCTAGTAATTGAAGTCTGAAATTAGCTACAATTAGGTAACTAACTAATTATATGCTTTAATTTCAGGTCATCCAAGTAAGATTATTTTATATTTGTTTCAGAATGCTTCAATCTATGATAACTGAAAATTTCATTCAGTTCTCTTAATTTTTAAGAAAGTTATGGGCTTTTGACTGTTCACGATTACAGCTTTTTTGTTATGTCCATAGAAAATCAATAGGGAACAAGATGCTCATTTCCCAGTATGAAAATGGCCATAACTTTTTAAATACTTGAGATATGAAAGTGAATTAGGTGTCAAATTAAACTTATTTTTATGCTTTATCTGATGGGATAAATTACAGACTTGATTTTTAAAATCTCAAAATTTTGTAACATTGCTACTCAGAGCCACCTGAGACTCAGCAAGATGGTGTTAACGCCAATACAACGACATGGGTGGGGGAGGGACGGAGAGAAAGGGTTGCAAGGGTTACTTGAAGTTGGAGAAATCAATATTCATACCACTGGGGTGTAAGCTGTCCAAGCAAAATATGAGGTGCTGTTCCACCAATTTGCATTTGGCCTCACTCTGACAATGGAGGAGGCTCAGGACAGAAAGGTCAGTGTGGGAATGGAAAGAGGAATTAAAGTGTTTGGCAACCGGGAGATCAGGTAGGCCCAGGCAGACTGAGGGAAGGTTTTCAGCGAAACAATCGCCCGGGCTAACTTTGGTCTCACCGATGTATAATGGTCTACATCTTTAACAATGGATACAGTAGATGAGGTTGGAGGAGGTGCAAGTGAACCTCGGCCAAAACCTGATAGGACTGTCTGGGTCCCTGGACAGAGTCGAGGGAGAAGGTACAGGGACAGGCGAGTTCAGGTTCCTGTCAGATCAACCATCATCTTATCAAATGGCGGTCAGGATTGAAGTGGTGAGTCATTGAGTCAGTCACACAACATAGAAACAGGCCCTTTGACCCACAAAATCCATGCAACCTTTTGACCTATCTGCACTCATCCCACTTTCCAGCACTATATCTGTATAATTATGTCAGTCTAAACCTTGCCTATTTAAGTATTAGTGTACTGCAAATGCCTCTTAATCATAGTGATTGTATCTGATTCCACCATTTCTCTGGCAGCACATTCCAGATATCAACCACTCTCTGTGTAAAAAAAAAGTTCCCTCAAATCACATTAAAACTCCTTGGTCTCACCTTAAACATATGCTTTGTTGTGTTTGATACTGCAACATAGGATAAATATTCCAACCATCTACCCTATCCACCCCTCCTATCATTATACACACTTCTATCAGCTCTCAGTCTACTTCACTCCAAGCCCAATGTACCAATCTGTCCCAAAACTAAATTCCCTCAATCTAGGCAACATCCTGGAGAATAGCTTCTGCACTCTCTCCAGTGCAATCATATCCTTCCGCTAGCATGGCCACCAGAGCTGCACACAATGCTCCAAGTATGGTCTTATCATCATTTTATAGTTGCAAACATAACATTTCAACATCTCTGTTCTACGCTCTCACTTATGAAGGCAAAAATGTCATCTGCCCTCCACCCTCCCCCCACCCCCCGCCAAGACTACACCAAATCAAACTTCCTTTCGATCCACATCACCACCACACCATTGTCTTTCGTATCGTCCCACTGATATTCGCAAATACCAGCAATGCAGCATAACTGCAACCACACTCGTCTCACAAGAATGGGTTTTTTCCCCAATGAAAG
The DNA here is from genome assembly GCF_010909765.2 of Amblyraja radiata. Taxonomy (NCBI): domain Eukaryota; kingdom Metazoa; phylum Chordata; class Chondrichthyes; order Rajiformes; family Rajidae; genus Amblyraja; species Amblyraja radiata. Next base: position 14,691,338 of record NC_045990.1, read on the forward strand.
CTAGCACAAGAATTACAGTATATGGACCTTTTAATGTCCTTGCCTTGTTGCCCTCCAGCCCAGAACATGATGGCAGACACCTGAAAGCCAGAATAATTTTTTATGCCTTTATTAAAAATATTTTTCTTCGGAAAGTTGAATCAAAGACAAGTGACAGGGAGCTGCAGATACCAAATATTACTGCATCAAATTCTGGAGACACAAGGCACTGTGGATGCTGTCATCTTAGGTCATAAGGGAGTAGAATTGGGCCATTCGCCCCATCAAATCGATTCTGCCATTCAATCATGGCTGATCTATCTCACCCTCCTAACCCCATTCTCCTGCCTTCTCCCCCTTGAGCCAAAAACAAAATGCCAAATTAACTCAGCAGGCCCAGCAGCATCTATGGAGTGAAATGGACAGATTGTTTGGGTCAAGAACCTGCTTCCGACTGATGGGAGTGGAGGGGAGAATGCTGGCAGAGTTGGGGACGCGTGGTCAAGAACTGGCGTTAATTGTAACAATCTCCACCTCGAGCCTTTCTTACTATCTTCACCCATCTGCTAATCACTCCCTCCGCACTAGTATACATTTATCACTTAGAGACACGATGAACTACAGAAGCTGGAATCTTGAAATAAACAAAAATGCTGGGTCAGGCAGCAGCATCCCTGGGGGAGTTGGATAGATGAATTTCGGGTCGGCTCCGTTCTACATTCTGATGATGGGTCCGGACCCGAAAAAGTGTCTATCCATGTCCTTCCCAGATGCTGCTTGTTACTCTAGCACTTTGTTTTACTCCACGTATCACTTGCGAATTCTTGCCCACCTATTCTCTTCACCTCTTAACCAGCTTTCTCCCTATACTCAATCAGTCTCAAGGGACCAAAGCCTAAAATGACTGTCGTTTTCCCTACACAGGCTTGCTGAGTTCGTCCAGCACCAGATTCTCACTGTAGAGAGAGTTCACAACTGCCAATGAAATCAGGCTCACACCTTCTAAAGAGAGCCAGTGCTGAGGATCAATGATCCTGTCAGTCAGTGGCCTCAGCAACAGAAAGGTTATATCTGGGAAAACAGGTACAGAAGAAAATGTTAAACGGCGGCTAACAATCGAGTACTGATTACTAGGTGCACAGCAAGAAGTCGCCAAACTTTCATTAGTCTCTCCCAAACAATAATCTTGACTACCTGCAGGAACAATGTCGACTGGTGTATGGGAACATTACCACCCGCAGGTACCCTCCATACTGCGCACATTCCGAGCTGGTAATGGCACCAGTTTTACGTCACTCCCTCCCCAAGTACCTTCCCCTGCAATCACAGGAGATGCAACACCTGTCCCGATACCTCCTCCCTAGACTCCATCCAGGTCCTTTAAGCATGCAGGTACAGCAGGCAGTGAAGAAAGCTAATGGCATGTTAGCCTTCATTGCGAGAGGATTTAAGTTTAGGAGCAATGTCCTACAGCAGTTGTACAGGGCCTTGGTGAGACCGCACCTGGAGTTTTGTGTGCAATTTTGGTCTCCTAATTTGAGGGAGGACATTCTTTCTATTGAGGGAGTGCAGCATAGGTTGAATTCCCAGGATGGCGGGACTGACATATGATGAAAGAATGGGTCGATTTAGCTTGTATTCACTAGAATTTAGATGGATGAGAGGGTATCTTATACATTTCTTAAAGGATTCGACAGGCTAGATGCAGGAAAAATGTTCCTGATGTTAGGGGACCAGGGATCAGTTTTAGAATAAGGCCATTTACGACTGAGATGAGGAAAAACCTCTTCACCCAGAGAGTTGTGAATCTGTGGATTTCTCTGCCACAGAAGGCATTGGGAGCCAATTAATTGGATGTTTCCAAGAGAGTTAGATTTAGCTCTTAGGGCTAAAGGAATAAAGGGATATGGGAAAAAGCAGGAACAAGGTACTGATTTTAGATGATCAGCCACGATTATATTGAATGGCTGTGCTGGCTCAAAGATCCGAATGGCCTACTCCTGCACCTATGTTTCCATGTTTCTTTTAGGTGAGGCAGATTTTCACTTGCATCTCCTCCGTGTCCTCATCTACTGTATCCGTTGTTCAAGGTGTGGGTTCTTATATATCGGCGAGACCAAGTGCAGACTAGGCGATCGTTTCGCTCAGTCGGCCTCGGCCTATGTGATGTCCCAGTTGCCAAACAGTTTAACTCCCCTTCCCAATCCCTTCCCCACACTGACCTTTCTATCCTGGCCCTTCTCCATGGTCAGAGTGAGACCAAGTACAAATTGGAGGAAGAGCACCTCATACTTCGCTTGGGCAGCTTACAACCCAGTGGTATGATTGTTGATCTCTCTAACTTCAAGTAACCCTTGTATCCCTCTCCATCCCTCCCTCACCCTATTTGTTGTACTAGTTTTACTGTTGCATTGTCAAATCTGTTTGTATAACTCATTATCACATATCTCACATCCAACAATCGACTCTTGTGGCCTCTACCTTTCCTTGATTACCGTTGCTTTTTGCTTATCATTTATCCTATTTACCGTCTATATCTCTTTCCCTTTCCCCTGGCTTCAGTCTAAATAACGGTCTCAACCCGAAACGTCAGCTATTCCTTTTCTCCAGAGATGGTGCCTCACCTGCTGCGTTGCTCTAGCTTTTCGTGACTGTTTTCGGTTTAAATCATCATTTGCCGTTCCTCCTTGCACACCAGTCTTTCATCATGGTTGAGTCTAAATCCTGGAACTCCATTCCCAATAGCACTGTGGAAGCACCTTCACCAAAAGGACTGCAGCAGCTCAAGATGGTAGCTTAATCCTGCCTTGTCATGTGCAAGCAGAGATGGGAAATAAATGCTGATCTTTGCAGATGTATAGAGGTCCTGAAGTTAAACCAACATCCATTCCAGCCATTAATGTCTTTAAAATTTCTTTTTCGCAGTGTTTAGTTTTACAAATGGCTCTTATGAATGCTCACTGCAGGAATGCATGTGGAATTCATTGCCACAGAAGGCTGTGGAGGCCGAGTCGATGGTTAGGGCAGAGATAGATAGATTCTTAGGTACACAAAATTGCTGGGGAAACTCAGCGGGTGCAGCAGCATCTATGGAGCGAAGGAAATAGGCGACGTTTCGGGCCGAAACCCTTCCTCAGACTGATAGGGGGTGGGGAAAGAAAGAAGGACAAAGGGAGGAGGAGGAGCCCGAGGACGGGCGGATGGGAGGGTGGGAGGAGACAGCTAGAGGGTTAAGGAAGGGGAGGAGACAGCACGGGCTAGCCAAATTGGGAGAATTCAATGTTGATGCCATAGGGACGCAAGGACCCCAGACGGAATATGAGGTGCTGTTCCTCCAATTTCCGCTGTTGCTCACTCTGGCAATGGAGGAGACCCAGGACAGAGAGGTCGGATTGGGAATGGGAGGGGGAGTTGAAGTGCTGAGCCAACGGGAGGTCAGGTAGGTTATTGCGGACTGAGCGGAGGTGTTCGGCGAAACGGTCGCCCAACCTACGCTTGGTCTCACCGATGTAAATCAGCTGACATCTAGAGCAGCGGATGCAGTAGATGAGGTTGGAGGAGATACAGGTGAACCTTTGTCGCATCTGGAACGACTGCTTGGGACCTTGAATGGAGTCGAGGGGGGAGGTGAAGGGACAGGTGTTGCATTTCTTGCGGTTGCAACGGAAAGTGCCCGGGGAGGGGGTGGTGCGGGAGGGAAGGGAAGAATTGACGAGGGAGTTGCGGAGGGAGCGGTCTTTGCGGAAGGCAGACATGGGGGGAGATGGGAAGATGTGGCGAGTGGTGGGGTCACGTTGGAGGTGGCGGAAATGGCGGAGGATTATGTGTTGTATTTGCCGGCTGGTGGGGTGAAAGGTGAGGACCAGAGGGACTCTGCCCTTGTTGCGTGTGCGGGGATGGGGAGAGAGAGCAGTGTTACGTGGTATGGATGAGACCCTGGTGTGAGCCTCATCTATGGTGGCGGAGGGGAATCCCCGTTCCCTGAAGAACGAGGACATTTCCGATGCCCTGGTATGAAATGTCTCATCCTGGGAACAGATGCGGCGTAGGCGGAGGAATTGGGAGTAGGGGATGGAGTCTTTACAGGGGGCAGGGTGGGAAGACGTGTAGTCCAGATATCCATGTGAGTCAGTAGGTTTATAATGTATGTCGGTCAGGAGTCTGTCCCCTGCGATGGAGATGGTGAGGTCAAGGAATGGTAGGGAAGTGTCTGAAATCGTCCAGGTGTATTGGAGTGCCGGATGGAAGTTGGTGGTGAAGTGGATGAAGTCAGTCAGTTGTGTGTGGGTGCAGGAGGTGGCACCAAAGCAGTCGTCAATGTAGCGGAGGTAGAGGTCGGGGATGGGGCCCTGGTACGCATCGAACAAGGATTGTTCAACGTACCCGACAAAGAGGCAGGCGTAGCTGGGGCCCATGCGTGTGCCCATAGCTACGCCTTGTGTTTGGAGGAAATGGGAGGAGTCAAATGTAAAGTTATTGAGGGTGAGGACCAACTCCGCTAAGCGGAGGAGAGTGTCAGTGGCTGGGTATAGGTTGCTCCTCTGGTCGAGGAAGAACCGGAGGGCTCTGAGGCCATCCTGGTGGGGGATGGAGGTGTAGAGTGACCGGACATCCATGGTGAAGATGAGGGGGTGAGGGCCCAGAGAGTGGAATGCGTGGAGGCGGCGGAGAGTGTCTGAGGTGTCTAGAACATAGGTGGGGAGGGATTTGACCAAGGGGGATAGGATGGAGTCAAGGTATGTGGAGATGAGTTCGGTGGGGCACGAGCACGCAGAGACAATGGGTCTGCCGGGAGAGCCGGTTTTGTGGATTTTGGGGAGAAGGTAAAAACGGGCCGTGCGGGGCTGGGGAACGATGAGTTTGGAGGCTTGGTCAGGTAGGGCGTGGGAATTGATGAAGTCGGTGATGGTGCTAGAAATGGTGGCCTGGTGCTCGTCAGTGGGGTCATGGTCCAAGGGTAAGTAGGAGGAGGTGTCCGAGAGTTGGCGCGTGGCCTCAGCTTTGTAGAGATCGACGCGCCAGACTACCACGGCACCTCCCTTGTCGGCTGGTTTGATGACCCAGTCTGGGTTTTTGCGGAGTGATTCGATGGCAGTGCGTTCAGAGGGGGAAAGATTGGAGTGAGACAGGGAAGTGGAGAAGTTGAGGCGGTTGACGTCGCGGCGGCAGTTCTGAATGAAGAGTTCCAGAGCCGGGACTTTCTGAGGGGGGTTCCACGAGGAGGGGGTGCGTTGGAGACGGGAAAAGGGGTCATCATTAGGGGGCGAGGACTCCTTCCCATGGAAGTGCGCTGTGAGGCGGAGACGACGGTAGAAGCTCTCCAAGTCATGGTGGGCGCGGAACTCATTGAGATGGGGACGGAGGGGGACAAAGGTGAGACCTCTGCTGAGGACAGACCGTTGGGTGGGGGTGAGGGGGAGGTCGGGGGGGATGGTGAACACCCGGCAGGGGTGGGAGTTGGGGCCAGAGGAAGGCAGGTGGGTAGACTGGGGACGGGGCGATGTGTGGGGGGGGGGGTTGTGGGTGTTGGAGGGGTGGTGGGTGGTCAGGGGGTGGGGGGGAGAGAGGGCTGGAAGGTGGGTGGGGAAGGGCGGGGTGACATGGTTGGGGGGGGATGGGGGAGGGTCAGTGGAGCAGCCACTGAGGTTAGCACGGCTGGGCAGACGGGCGCTAGGACCCGGTGGAATTAAGTCCAGGAGTGTGGGAGTAAGCAGCGTGGAGGCTGCAGGCCCAGTGCAGTCCAGGCTCCAGGTAAGGCGACGGCTGTGGGTTGCTGGAGGGGGGTGGAGTGGCGCGGGTCAACGGACCTGATGGTCGGAGTCCAGCGGCGCGGGTCACCGGACCCGATGGTCGGAGTCCAGTGGTGGTTGAGTCGGGGTCCGTACAGGTTGATTCGTACAGGTGTCAGAGGTTATGGGGAGAAGGCAGGAGAATGGGGTTAGGGGGGAGAGATAGATCGGCCATGATTGAATGACTGAATAGACTTGATGGGCTGAATGGCCTAATTCTTACCATTTATGAACTGCAATTACTAAACTTTGAAGACATCGTCGAACAGCCCCAGTGAATCAGTACCTTAAAATGGGCATCACAAATGAATCATGCTCAGGTCCCACTCCAAACAGCTACCTGCAATGTCATTGCATGTGGCACAGTTTTAAACATAAGGTGCATCACATCCAAAAAACTATAAAAACTGTACAAATCTACTTTGGGTATTTTTCCAAGGGGTGAATGGGTGCTTCTTCAGCTGATATAATTAAAGTTTACAGATTTCAACACTTATATTTCAAATCACTACTTCAGAGTGAAATTTGTGCAAATAAAATAATCTAGTTAAAGCAACTAAATTACAAAGTCTAATAGTACATTATTAACAGAACCCAGAGTACTTCAGAACATGAATTGATTTTCTTCAGTTGAGTTAATAGAAACATAGAAAATAGGTGCAGGAGTAGGCCATTCGGCCCTTCGAGCCTGCACCGCCATTCAATATGATCATGGCTGATCATCCAACTCAGTATCCTGTACCTGCCTTCTCTCCATACCCCCTGATCCCTTTAGCCACAAGGGCCACATCTAACTCGCTCTTAAATATAGTCAATGAACTGACCTCAACTACCTTCTGTAGCAGAGAATTCCAGAGATTCACCACTCTCTGTGTGAAAAATGTTTTCCTCATCTCGGTCCTAAAAGATTTCCCCCTAATCCTTAAACTGTGACCCCTTGTTCTGGAGTTAGGTAATAGGAGAAAGGATAAATGAATTTCAAATTAGAAAAGTATTCTCCTAAAACGGCCGTGCGGAGTTGGGAGAGAAAGCTGGGAAGGGAAGGATATAAGGGAGTAGCCGGGGGAGGAGTGGGGATGGGTCGGGAAGGAGAATTGTGTGGGAAAGAGAAATGACCTGTACACCAGAGTTGAGGACATTTTCCCACTGTGTGGTTCCATACTCATGGCTCCACTACCAACACCATTCCATATAACCATATAACAATTTACAGCACGGAAACAGGCCATCTCGACCCTTCTAGTCCGTGCCGAACACGTATTCTCCCCTCGTCCCATATACCTGCGCTCAGACCATAACCCTCCATTCCTTTCCCGTCCATATAACTATCCAATTTATTTTTAAATGATAAAAATGAACCTGCCTCCACCACCTTCCCTGGAAGCTCATTCCACAGCCACCATTCTCTGAGTAAAGAAGTTCCCCCTCATGTTACCCCTAAACTTCTGTCCCTTAATTCTCAAGTCATGTCCCCTTGTTTGAATCTTCCCTACTCTCAGTGGGAAAAGCTTATCCACGTCAACTCTGTCTATCCCTCTCATCATTTTAAAGACCTCTATCAAGTCCCCCCTTAACCTTCTGCGCTCCAAAGAATAAAGCCCTAACTTGTTCAACCTTTCTCTGTAACTTAGTTGCTGAAACCCAGGCAACATTCTAGTAAATCTCCTCTGTACTCTCTCTATTTTGTTGACATCCTTCCTATAATTAGGCGACCAAAATTGTACACCATACTCCAGAATTGGCCTCACCAATGCCTTGTACAATTTTAACATTACATCCCAACTTCTATACTCAATGCTCTGATTTATAAAGGCCAGCACACCAAAAGCTTTCTTTACCACCCTATCTACATGAGATTCCACTTTCAGGGTACTGTGCACAGTTATTCCCAGATCCCTCTGTTCACCTGCATTCTTCAATTCCCTACCATTTACCATGTACGTCCTATTTTGATTTGTCCTGCCAAGATGCAGCACCTCACACTTATCAGCATTAAACTCCATCTGCCATCTTTCAGTCCACTCTTCCAACTGGCATAAATCTCTCTGTAGACTTTGAAAATCTACTTCATTATCCACAACCCCACCTATCTTAGTATCATCTGCATACTTACTAATCCAATTTACCACACCATCATCCAGATCATTGATGTACATGACAAACAACAGTGGACCCATCACAGATCCCTGTGGCACCCCACTAGTCACTGGCCTCCAACCTGACAAACAACCATCCACCATTACTCTCTGGCATCTCCCATTCAGCCACTGTTGAATCCATCTTGCTACTCCACCATTAATACCCAACCATTGAACCTTCTTAACCAACCTTCCATGAGGAACCTTGTCAAAGGCCTTACTGAAGTCCATATATACAACATCCACTGCTTTACCCTCATCAATTTCCCGAGTAATCTCTTCAAAAAATTCAAGAAGATTAGTCAAACATGACCTTCCAGGCACAAATCCATGTTGACTGTTCCTAATCAGACCCTGTTTATCCAGATGCTTATATATATTATCTCTAAGTATCCTTTCCATTAATTTGCCCACCACTGACGTCAAACTAACAGGTCTATAATTGCTAGGTTTACTCTTAGACCCCTTTTTAAACAATGGAACAACATGCGCAGTACGCCAATCCTCCGGCACTATTCCCGTTTCTAATGACATTTGAAATATTTCTGTCATAGCCCCTGCTATTTCTACACTAACTTCCCTCAATGTCCTAGGGAATATCCTGTCCGGTTGATGAATGAGCAAGATACGGGGTGCTGGAATGGCTCGGTTGGTCGGGCAGCATCTCTGGACCTCACAAGGGTGGGTGACGTTTCAGGTCGGGACCCATCTCAAGACTGATTACTAATGTGAACCAATTCTGGAAATTGGAACAGCTACAGTGCATTCAGAAAGTATTCAGACACTTCACTTTTTCCACACTTTGATACATTACATTATTTTCAAATGGATTAAATTTAAAAAAATTAACATCAATCTACACACAAGTAAAAACAGGTGTTTAGAAATTTTTGCAAAGTAATTAAAAAGAAATAGCTGAAATATCACATTTACATAAGTATTCATCCTGTTTCGATTGATTATCCTTGAGGTGTTTCTACAACTTGATTGGAGTCCACCAGTGGTAAATTAAGTTGATTGGACATGATTTGGAAAGGCACTCACCTGTCTATATAAGAAGTTGGCAGTGCATGTCAGAGCAAAAACCAAGTCATGAAGACAAAGGAATTGTCCTTAGATTTCAGAGACAAGATTGTGCTGAGACACAGATCTGGGGAAGGGTATAAAACAATTTATGCAGCATTGCAGGTCCCGGAGAGCACAGTGGCCTCCGTCATTCTTAAATGGAAGAACTTTGGAACCACCAGGACTCTTCGTAGAGCTGGCTGCCTGGCCCAACCGAGCAATTGGGGGAGAAGGGCCTTGGTCAGGGAGGTGACCAGAACCCAAAGGTGACTTTGACAGAGCTCCAGAGATTCTCTGTGGACTTGGGAGAGTCTTCCAGAAGGACAACTATATCTGCAGCACTTCACCAATCAGGCCTTTATGGTAGAGTGGCCAGATGGGAGCCACTCCTCAGTAAAAGGTACATGGCAGCCTGCTTGGAGTTTGCCAAATGGCACCTAAAGGACCCTCAGACCATGAGAAACACGATTCTCTGCACTGATGAAATCAAGATTGAACTCTTTGGCCTGAATGCTAAGCCTGGAGGAAACCACGCACCGCTCATCACCTGGACAATACCATACCTACGGTGAAGCCTGGTGGTGGCAGCATCATGCTGTGGGGATGTTTTTCAATGGCAGGAACTGGGAGAGTAGTCAGGATCGAGGGAAAGATGAACGGAGCAAAATACAGAGAGATCCTTGATGAGAACCTGCTCCAGAGCGTTCTGGACCTTCCAACAGGACAACGACCCACAGCACACAGCCAAGACAACGCAGGAGTGGCTTTGTGACAAGTCTGTGAAGGTCCCAGCCAGAGCCCGGACACGAACCCGATCGAACTTCTCTGGAGAGACCTGAAAATAGCTGTGCATTGCCGCTCCCATCCAACTGGACAGAGCATGAGAGGATCTGCAGAGAATGGGAGAAATTACCCAAATACAGGTGTGCCAAGCTTGTAGCATCATACCCAAGAAGACATGAGGCTGTAATCGCTGCCAAAGGTGCCTCAACAAAGTACTGAGTAAAGGGTCTGAATATTGATGTAAATGTGATATTTCCGTTATTTCTATTTAATTACTTTGCAAAATTTTCTAAACACGCGTTTTTGTTTTTTTTATTATGGGATATTGTGTGTAGATTGATGATAAAAAAAAAAGTAATTGAATCCATTTTAAAATAAGGCTGTAACGTAACAAAATATGGAAAAGTGAAGGTGTCTGAATACTTTCTGAATGCACTGTATCACAAGAAATCTAGGACCTGGAAAGTCCAGCATTGTCCTGGAGGGTGTCAGGAGTTATGGGGAGAAGGATAAAGGGGAGGCCATTTAAAACTGAGATGAGAAGAAACTTATTCACCCAGAGAGTTGTGAATGTGCAATTCTCTGCCACAGAAAGCAGTAGAGGCCAATTCACTGGATTAATTTAACAGAGTTAGATAGAGCTCTAGGGACTAGCTGAATCGAGGGACATGGGGAGAGGCAGGCACGGGTTACTGATTGTGAATGATCAGCCATGTTCTATCACATAAACTTATGAAAGTAACTATTACATGTGGAAAAATATTCCAAGAAACCTCAGAATTGTGAGACCACACACGGCCATCTTTGCAGGGCAAGAGGACAGCTTGACCATCCATCATCCACCTAGTTGCAGATATCGTAGAAAGAGGAAACAGATCATGGGGTTAGGACAAATAGCTCGGAAAGACCACAGCTCCTGCCTGATTCAACTGCCATCGTATCAATGTCACATATTACCCTTTATAGATGGACCACAGACTGAGATTTGGGTTCAGCTTGCAACACCATGTAAATACCATTGATGCAAAAATAACAGTCAAAATATACAATAAAATAATTTGACATTTACTAACGTAAAACATCATAAAATAAAAACTCTCAATGTACATTAAAACAGTCATCGTACTGGTTAAGCTTGTAAACCGTCCTTTTGGTGATGATGCCAACTTAACATTAGCAAGACCTCAAAGGCGTACAGAAAATGCTCATGCACCAGCACTGTGTGACGGGAGGATAGGGAGAAGTGTCGTACTTTAGATGTATCAGATAATGCACAATTAGGTGGGGTCATAGACTGTCGAAAAAGGCCCTTTGGCCCAACTAGCCCACACCAACCAACATGTCCCATCTACACTCGTGGTCCTTTGAAAAGTGCCATAACTCCTGCTCCACAAGCCAGATCCTGCCGAGAACCACTAATCTCAGGCACCTTGTTCATTCGCCAAGGTTTTGCTTTTGCCCTTTTGCAAGAACCAAAATTTTTGTTGCGAACTGCTGCACAGTGAACTCAGAACACCATGCACAGCTTGCCTGGCTGTCTAGTCCACACTAAAGACCAGAACTATCTAAGTAACAGACTTCATCTGGAAATTGCCAATGTTTAAACATTTAACTTAATGTGCAGTTCAAGCTCCTTCATTCAGGAGTCTCACTATCGTTGTATATTGAAGGATTTTGTTAATTCATGAAACCTTTTGCTGGTTACTGTGAAGACCAGCAACAGACCACACAAATGTTTTCTCCTCCTTCTACAAATATTTTCAATTTTCTTGGTACCAGCTCATAATGATGAACTAGTCTGCTGCCAGTCCATACCCGTTTTGACTCATTCTTTTGTCAGTTCAATCAATATTCACATGGGAGAGGAAGCTTGTTCCTGCACACACCATTCGCTCACAAACGTCCAGTGAGAGTATTATCTGGATCAAGAACCAAAGCAGGTTTTGCCTTGTTTTATCTGGAAAACCTGATGCAAAGTGCATCTCACGGCCAATCTGCATTGAGAACAGTTAAAGCAGCAAAGTGAAAGACTTTGCTTACATGTCACTGAATGGATTATTTTGCAGACCAAAATCTACAAGTGCCTGGGTCTGGCTTGAACTTGTGAAATTGTAAACTCTATCCAGGATTCTGCACCCTATTTCAGCATTTCATGATTTCACATGTACCAACACAGTACTTTGGTAATAATCACCATTTACATAATAACACATTCAATTTGTTATTTAGTTTAGATTTGTTTCGAGATACAGCTTGGAAACAGGACCTTTGACTCACTGAGTACACATTGTCCAAAAATCACCCAGACACCTGTTCGAGTAGCATGAACCAAGTTGGATTCCATTTTCTATAATGTATAGATCATTGCAAAGACACTATCCGGCACACTACAACTGATCCAAATGCCTGACTCACCATCCCCATCATGGTTCATGTATGAGTAACTGCAGTATGGACTAGAACAGGAGAACAACAGTTGTCCACAAAAACTACATGTGGCCTAGAGAGTGCAAATGAAAAAATCATTGAATTATTTTACCTCCAACTTTTTCCAGTTCTGATGAAAACAGCCTTGACATGAAACAATTCCCTTAACATGTGCTCTATATGTTTGCCTTAATGTGTGATTATCCACGTGCTCCATTACACTCAGTCATAGGCTATTGTGATTTTAAACATGCTTCTTTGCTCACCTGCCGGCTGCGACCAACGTTAAAGCTAGGCATGTTGCAGATTTGATTAAACAAGAAGTCTCTTCAAGTGGACAGAAGAGTTGCTGTACAGAGTGGCCTCCACTCAGGCACCAGCCATTGCATTGGCCCGGGATTCAAGTAAACTCATTGCATTTGCCCCCAAACTCCCCCGCACCACAAACCCCACTCAACCCGCAACAATTTGAAAATATTTAATATAGAGAAGCTGAAAATATAGAATTTTATGTTTGAATAAACAGTGCTTGCACAAATGTTACGCCTTGTCGAGGAGGATTCGTGCATATGCCTCTTGCTACAACAGTACAAGGCCAGCAATGTCAAGTCACATGGTCTGACACTCAGGGTGACTTTTTAACTTGTGAAATTTGACACTGTCCATTTTCTCAAACTTCTTGCCACAGTATTCACAGGTGAAGTTGTACTGTATCTCCGTGTCGTGTTTCTTCATGTGCCAGTTTAGTGAAGCTCTCTGTCGACACTGATATCCACAGATTTCACACCTGCAAACAAAAAGGGGAAAAGCCCAATAAATATTTAAAGACAGCGGTAGAGTTGCTGCATTACAGCACCAGAGGCCCGGATTCCATCCTGACTATGGGTGTTCTCTGTCCGGAGTTTGTACCTTCTCCCAGTGACTTGCGTGGATTTTCTCTGGGTGCTTCAGTTTCCTCCCACGTTCAAGTTTGTAAATTAATTGACTTGATATAATTGTCCCTAGTGTGTGTAGGATAATGTAAGGATCGCTGGTCAGCGCGTGACTTGGTGGACCGAAGAGCATGGTTCCACACTGGATCTCTAATCGAATTAACCTAATTCATGCTTGGCATTGTTCAAATTCTGATCTTTAATTCAGTACAGGCTCATCAGTAATAGTAAGATTAAACGAGAACTTACCAGTTTGAAGTTTGATCTTTATTTTATGAGGAGTTATGATGAGGGATTACGTGAAGAAGGCCGTTCAGCCACACGTGCGTCAATCTTCAAAGCAGAAGTGTGAAATCACAGATAATAATAGTGACTGAAGTATGATAGTAAGATGAAAGAAGACTAGAACTACCAGATGACCTTAATGAGGGCTGGGAGCGGAGAGCACGTAATCCCTCATCGTAACTCCTCATAAAATAAAGATCAAACTTCAAACTGGTAAGTTCTCGTTTAATCTTACTATTTTACTTCGGAGTCACGTGAGTGACTACGTGAAGATTTCAAAGCTCTGATTTCATGCCGTGAGAAAACAAGTCTACACAACCACAACTGCCTCATTGACAAATGAGGGAAAACATTCATAATGCATACAGTCATGACATAGATTTAAACATGCTGATGCTGTTATATAAGCAATAACAATAATCACATCTCTCATCCGGATGGAACCTATTACAGAACATAAAATAAATTGAGAAATACACCTGGTCTGGCAACGGGTTATTATAATCTGACCACGCTACAGCCGTTAGGATGTGGTCCCGCGGAACGTAATTAACCCTTACTGCTGTTGTTATAGCAGCCCTGGTGGAGTGAGAACCGGATCAGTATCTACTGCATAACTCAACTCAGTTTTAACACCTGGCAAGATCTGAGCAGATAGGTTCTTATAGCGTCTTTTGTAACTAACAATCGTAGTTAGCTCAGAGTCTCAAATGTTCTTGGTGACCTTGACGTATTGTTGTAAATGTGTGTCCCCACATCACAAAAGGTCCCTGTGTATGTCTTGAACTACCTTGAGAGCTGACACACCTACTGCTCTGCTTAAATTAATTATAGCATAAAATCTTATGCATATATTCGCAGATATACCATCCTCTCCTGTCACAATAATGTAACGAGTGACCTGTTGCGCTAACCAGCACCAGGAGGATAACTACCTAATGAGGTCCGATCAAAGCTAAGAATGTAGCTAAGAACCCCCTATTGAAATAGTGTTAACACAATGTCAATCTCCCATACTGCATTGTACTTGTCCTGGGAACCTTGTGTAACAGATATCCTTTACTAACTCGATATCCGAGGTGAACCCAACAACTTGGACCTTGTTTGCTGCAGCAAGTCTGATGGAAAGCACCTTGGCACAGTTAATGATCCTATAACTCAATATTGTCAAAGACCATTTAAATGAACTGCAATAGCTCAGGATCTGTACCATTTTAAATGTAACATGAGCATTAAACAAACGCTTCCCATCTGAAACAGCAAAGTACCGCTTTTTTGGTACCATTCCAGCACTGTGAATACATACAAAAATAGGCGTGACAACCCAAGCTGTAAGCAGTCTATTGAGAATCTGTAGAACATATATTAATTTTATCATGCAACAGCTGATCTCTCAAGCCACAGGCTGAACCAGCAAGTTACGTTCAGAATAACCATATAATGTTGCATTATTATTATTCCCGACAAATCGGGGATCAAACTGCATAGGTCAATTCCACAGCTGGAACCTAAAGCGACTCTTGATGACTATTTCAAGACCCGACATAAAGCAAATTGGAGGAAGACATAAAAGACCATTCCTCATGCTTGTAGCGAGAATGTATCTTTCGCCACTGTTATGCCACACATTTTTGCAATCTTTAATTAGCATGAAAACAATATATCTATATTCGGTGTTGCATTAAATCAGAATTTCATAAATACTGCGTGGTCCAACACCCATTCTGTGTTGTCATTGATCTGTACTTAATGATACTCCGGTGGCAAATTAGATTATGTACCTTTTACAGGATCTTTCCCCTGATTGCACCCTCGTGCTTATCATATGCCACATCTTAGTGTATCAACATGAAGTTGAGCATGCACCTATGCATATTCACTCAATCACTCTTTAACCCATAAATGCACTTAGGGTCTATAGATAGTTGATACCAATACTGAAGAGTTAATAACTCATTGCAAATCTCCTGCACCTCCAACTAGAGATGACATTTGCATGTTCCCACCTTAAGCCATAGCCTCTTTTTTGCAATATAATGACATATTTATTGATCAACTACTGGAGCAATGCTGAATACTGTTTGTCCATCATAGTGGCTTATTAGCTTCAGCTGGCAATAGCAAGTTGTATTATCAATGACCTTCATGACCCTTATTGTTTGTCATTAAGCATGCTGTCAGTTCTCCCACTTGCACAGCTGCATCACCTCTATTACATTGCCAGTTAGTCTAATGAATAGGAACTCCTTTATAACCACAAGGCTGTTCCAGGTTTCTATTGATTCCAATCTGTTGCCCAGGGCGGAGTCACAGGCCAACTATCCATTTGATAACAACCTAATTTACTGGATAGGAGATAACAATTCCTCAATTAGCTTGAGACTGAGTGGATTTTAGCCAAATACAGCATCAAAATATAATCCAGACAATACATCACAAGTATTTTAGTCCTTTGAATGATTTATTGTTATCATACTGTTTAACGCCTCATCATAAATATCTCTGATGATCTTTGTACATGGAAAACCCTATGAAATCAGTTTGATCACCCTTCTTTCATAATGAACAGGCCACATCTGCCATCATTTCGAGTCTGCCCTGACGGCAACTCTGGCCCGGTTCCGATAATTCTCATATGTCCCAAGACAACTCTTGCCATAATTCTGACCTTGCCTTGAAAGACAATTCCCCATATCTCCGAGCCTGTCTCGAAGGCAACCTGGCTAAAATACTGGACCTGGCTCAACACTCTTCTGGCCAAATTCCAATCTTCTTGCAATACTAGTATCGTCCAGTTACCTGGTTAAAATGCCTCTGAGTAGATGACAATGTCTCAGTTATTTGTGTATTGCACAACCAATTGTAAATCTTACCAACTTGTTCGTGGTCACTTAGTTGTAGAGTAACTCTGGTCAGCTTATTGCTGCTACCAGCTTCAGTGAACCGCTTCCTGCCGATGAAGCCGTGGGGTGCGTTTTCCCCCTAAACTATGAATTCCTACTCGTTGTTGGCCTAATTGGTCCAACAGTTTATGCTTCGTCCTTCAGGTTTTACCTGTGGAATAGGTCTTACCTGAATAGGAGATTCGTCAGGTGGCTCTAACGTCCCCTGATAGTGGTGTTCTCTGCATTGTGTTGGGATGGCAACCTTGCTGCCAGGAATCGTACCTCCGACATGTGCCCTTCATCCCTCGATGTATGCTCCACGCTATACCCTCAGCCTCGGTATCAGATTTACACTGACCCGGCATGTTCTCCTCTTCCATGAGGGAGACATTAAGCAGCCCTACTACAAGGCGCTGCTGGCGTGGCCTCTCCAACAGGTCCACCCTTCAGGGTCAGAAAATGCCCCGGTAAGCTCACCTCCTCCATGAGGGAGACATCATGCAGCCCTTCTACAGGTGCTGTTGCCATACATTTAAGCAGCCCTATACAAGGTGCTGCTGACACGGCCTAGAGCAATAGGCCGGCATTGTTACAAGGCGCTGCTGACAAGGGCTCTCCCATCTGCCCAACACTGCCATATCTCCTGATGTTAGGGTGTATCTATCTTGAGCATCCTCTCAATAAGGCTCCATCCTGGCAATTCCACATTATTAATTTTTTCCCCTGTAAGGAACCCTCCCGGCACCAGGACTGACCACTTGGGTCGATTTACCCCACATCTTAGGGACCTCTGCGGTCTGGGCATCGCATAGCTGGTGGATTTCCCCTCCCCCGGGAATCCCAGCACCCTTATATATTACCGGAGGGAAACCCCCTACCGGCACCAGAGCTGACTGTTGCGGTCCGTTTAACCCCTTTCCTGGGGACCCCTGCGGTCTGAAACCCGCATAATTACTGGATTCCCCTACCCGGGAACCACAGCCTCTATATGTATATCGGGGAAAAACCTCTCGACACCCGGCATATATATTTATATCCCGACTCCCGGTCTACTGGAGGTCCCCTCCATGGGAACCCCAGGATTAACATTCATATCGGAGGGAAAAGCCCTCCATATTGTCGGAGGGAAAACCCCTCCCGACTCCTGGTCTACTGGAGGTCACGCCCCCGGGAAACCCCAGTATTCATATTCATATCGGGGGGAAGCCCTCCCGGCCTACTGGAAGTCCCCTTCCTCGGGACACCCCCGCATAAATTTTATTGTCGGAGGAGAAACGCCCTCCCGGCACCCGGCCTGCTGGAGGTCCCCTCCCTGGGAACCCCAGCATCTATGTGCCTATCGGAGTGAAACCTCGCGGCACCCGGAGCGCCTGGAGGCCTCTGACCCCCGTCAGCAACGTCTTCCACGACACCCGACAACCCAGCTACCCGCTCTTGGCTGGTTCCCTCGTTGGGCCTCGCGAATCCTCCGGCAGAAAGCCTCTGGAACAAGAGGTTCCTGCAGGGAATAAAACAGGTAAGAAACAAGCTTACCTTGAGTTGAAAACTTACTGCGTTGGAGGAGCTCCTGCTCCCCAAGCGGCCGCCTACACCAATGTGTCTGACGTAATGGCGCACGGGCGGCTGAACGGCCTTCTTCACGTAGTCACTCACGTGACTCCGAAGTAAAATTGTCAGTGGAAAAGCTTACTTAGTTCAACACAACCAAGTTACCATTCATGAATATTGATTTCTCAACCCTTGTATTCGCCCTCACGCTGTCCCTCCCCCACACTAGTCCCCTTACTAATTTCAACGTTTGTATTCCTTCACGTCATCCCCAGCCAACAGTGGACCATTGTGAGCTCCATCTTTCCTGAGTCTTCGATGCAGGCTCTGCTTTGTTCTGTACCTTCCCATACCTCAGGTGTTCTGCTCCCTGACTCTCAGTCTGATAAAGGATCTCCACCTGAAACGTCACCTATTCCTATTCCTCAGAGATGCTGCCTGACCTGCTGAGCTTCTCCAGCGTTTTGTGTCTATCTCTCTTCCCTTGCAGAGCAATCAGTTATCTCAAAATGACTCACTAGAGTGGGAAGAAATTAAACCTCAGATCACTTTTTTGATATCCCTAATGTTAGACCTAATACATATTAACAGGTGTTTTTCAAAAAGAGTTCCAATAATTACCTATTTTTTTCTGTGTGGATGTTTCCATATTTTACTCCCGTAAGTACTGGCTCTAATTTTTAGATCATGTACCTCCATCCCTCCTCCCCTATTCTGGATCCCCCAAGCAGTGGAAATGTTTTCTCCCTCCGCACCAAAACCTCAATCAAATCAGACCACCCAACTTCCCTGAAATCCAAAGATAGACACAAAAAGCTGGAGTAACTCAGTGGGTCAGGCAGCATCTCTGGAAAAAAGGTATAGGTGACATTTCAGGTTGAGTCCCTTCTTCAGACCTATGCTCCTGTCCCACTTAGGAAACCTGAACGGAAACCTCTGGAGACTTTGTGCCCCACCCAAGGTTTCTGTGCGGTTCCCGGAGGTTTTTGTCAGTCTTCCTACCTGCTCCCACTACCTGCAACCTCCGGCAACCACCTGCAACCTCCGGGAACCGCACGGAAACCTTGGGTGGGGCGCAAAGTCTGCAGAGGTTTCCGTTCAGGTTTCCTAAGTGGGACAGGGGCATAAGAGTCAGGAGAGAGGGACATGTGAGATAAAGAACATACATAGAACAAATGAATGAAAGATCAGCAAAAAGCAACTATGATCAAGGAAAGGTAGAGCCCACAATGGTACATTGTTGGCTGCGGGGAAGGTAACAATGAGCTATACAAACATTGAAACTCAACAGGACGATAGTGAAACTAGTACCACACTAGGAACAGAAGATACAGGAGATGAGATTGGAAGAGGTGCAAATGAACTTCTGCCTCACCTGCAAGGACTGTTGGGGTCCCTGGACGGAGTGAAGGAGGATAAATATGGACAGGTGTTGCATGTGCGGTTGCAGGGGATGGTACCTGGGGAGGTGTTGGTTTTGGGCGGGAGGGGGTGAGTCTGCAACCGCAGGAGATGTAACATCTGTCCCTAATCCTTTTCTCCAGAGATGCTGCTTGACCCACTGAGTTACTCCAGCTTTTTATGTTTATCTTTGATGTAAACCAGCAACTGTGGTTCCTTCCTACACATTTTCCCTGAAATCCAATCCTAGTTCCTGCAAACCGGAAGAGGACAAGATGAGAGTTTTATTAATCTATCTACACATAACTAAATCTCTCATGTTGTCCTCTTCCGGTTTGCGGTGTTTTTACATCTGTGCAAAAACAGTACCCGATAGCGCTACGATTGTACGCCATCTTACCCGCCATTCTCCTGTGCTGCAAGTACACCAGGTTTTGTTCCGATTGGTGGAATATTACAAAAGTTATGACGGTTTAAAAATCGTAAAAACCACGTATGCGCAGATTGGTCTCCTCTCCTGACAGCAGATTGGTTTTATCTACTGTCATTCGCCGTGATGGCGACGCCCCTTCCGGCACTCGCTGTCAATCACTGGCGGCGAGGAGAATAAAGCTGAAGGAGCGGAGTGAGCGGAGTGCGGAGAGCGAGTGATGGCTGCGACAGCGTCGAGCACGACGATGAACTGGGAGCTGTTAAGTGTGGCCGGAGCCAGGGCCGGGAGCTGCTGAGTGCGGCCGGAGTCGGGAGCCATTGAGTGAGGCCGGAGCCAGGGCCGGGAGCCGTCCCCGTCCAAGGCTGCAGGATGCTCCCCACCAGTCCCCGCTTGAAGCCGGTGGGGAGCGGCAGCGACAGGCCACGGCAGCGGCAGGGGTAGGCAGCGTTAGGGGTAGGCAGGGCAGGGGTAGGCCACGGCAGCAGTAGGCCACGGCAGAGCTCCCCCCCCACCGGCCGTCGACAGGCCCCGCCTGAAGCCGTCCCTGTCCCCAGCTGCAGGGCACGGCAGCGGCAGGCGTAGGCAGCGGTAGGCCACGGCAGCTCTCCCCATCGGCCCCTGACAAGACCCGCCTGAAGCCGTACCCCTCCCCCGGCTGCAGGACGCTCCCCCCACCGGCCCCCAGACAAACCCGGCCTGTAGCCATCCCCCTCCCCTGGCTGCAGAACACAACAAGAGACGCAACAAGAAAGGACTGAATAAATCTCATCTTTAACGTTTAAATTGTTGTTATATTTTAAGAGTTATTCACATTTTAAGCTATGCCGCGCCTGCCAGCTGCGCCTGCGCAGTAAGACCTGCGTGTTCTACGTCACAATGGGAACCCTATGGGCGGGAATGACTGCGCCGCAGGAGAACCGCTGAGAGTGGATGGGGGAGGGGGGGGGGGTGGAGTGAGTGCGTGAGGTTGGAAAGGGCAAGGGGCAAAGTGGGGGGGTGGGGAGGGGAGATCAGGGGCGTCACAACGGGAACCCGTCAGCCGCGCCTGCGCAGTTGGGGGCTATGCGTGAGTGGTGGAATATTGCGTTGGAGGACCAGGCCTCCCGCGTGACAATGGGACCCAATGGGTCCCACTTAGTCTAGTATATAGATAGATGGGCCAAACACAGGCAGCTGGGACTAGTGTCGATGGGGCAAATTGGACTGAACTCTATGCTCTAACTCTTTCCATGCTGTAACTCTATGATTATAAGTGATGCGTTACGGGCAAATAAAGGGCACATGAATAATCTACAAGCACTTGAGTCGTCTGCTTTCCCAAAGTGAAAATCATTTGAACAATAAACTTACTGGAGCGGTGTTTCCCCAGTGTGTGTCCTTCGATGAACTTCAAGATGATTCTTCCTTTTGAATGATTTCCCACAAGTTTCACAAATAAAATCTCGCACTCCTAGATGAAAGGAAATTATGGAACTAGAATTAGAGATTTTCCATTCATTGAATGGAACATTTCATAGAACCAGCAAGAGGTTAAAAGCCAACACATCAGATGCTTTCTTTTTCAACCCAGGACCTAACTACAGCCTCACAACATCCAACTAAAAATCAAAAAATGCCAAAAAAACACAAATCAGTTCTGATGAAGGGGCTTTGACCCGAAAGGCCAACTGTCTGTTTTTCCCCAGATGCTGCCCAGCATGTGAAGTATTGGCAGCATTTTCCAATTTTATTTCAGATTTTCAACATCTGCGGTTGTTTTATTTGCTGCAGCATATCGACTGTGCTATATCTTGCTGGACCAGTCTCATTGCCTCATGCCCTCACTCAGCAGATTCAGATGTGCAGTATCCACTCTGCAACCTGAGCAGCAGCAAGACCTTGTCTTTAAAAGATCTTGGCAAGAGCTTTGACAGCAACCAAAGCCCATCCCTCTGATTTGCCATCGATGAGAGTTTTAAGGTGTTACTTTTAGACTTTAAAGATATTGCGTGGAAACAACCCCTTCCGTCACCGAGTCCACGCCGACCACATTAATTCACATTAGACAGGAAATGGTGTTGGGTAGACTGATGGGACTGAAGGCTGATAAATCCCCAGGGCCTGATGGTCTGCATCCCAGGGTACTTAAGGAAGTGGCTCAAGAAATTGTAGACGCATTGGTGATTCCAATGTTCTATTGATTCAGGATCAGTTCCTGTGGATTGGAGAGTAGCTAATCTTATCCCACTTTTTAAGAAAGGCAGGAGAGAGAAAACAGGAAATTATAGACCAGTTAGCCTGACATCGGTGGTGGGGAAGATGCTGGAGTCAATTATAAAAGATGAAATAGCGGCACATCTGGATAGCAGTAGCAGGATCGGTCCGAGTCAGCATGGATTTACGAAGGGGAAATCATGCTTGATTAATCTTCTGGAATTTTTTGAGGATGTAACCAGGAAAATGGATAAGGGAGAGCCAGTGGATGTTGTGTACCTGGACTTTCAGGTACACACTACATTTGATAAGGTCCCACATTGGAGATTAGTGGGCAAAATTAGAGCACATGGTATTGGGGGTAGGGTGCTGACATGGATAGAAAATTGGTTGGCAGACAGGAAACAAAGTGTAGGGATTAACGGGTCCCTTTCAGAATGGCAGGCAGTGACTAGTGGTGTACCACAAGACTCGGTGCTGGGACCGCTGCTATTTACAATATACATTAATGATTTAGATGAAGGGATTAAAAGTAATATTAGCAAAGTTGCAGATGACACTAAGCTGGGTGGCAGTGCGAACTGTGAAGAGGATGCGATGAGGATGCAGGGTGACTTGGACAGGTTGAATGAGTGGGCAGATGCATGGCAGATGCAGTTTAATGTGGATAAATGTGAGGTTATCCACTTTGGTGGCAAAAACATCCAGGCAGATTATTATCCAAATGGAGTCAAGTTGGGAAAAGGGGAAGTACAACGGGATCTTGGGGTCCTTGTTCATCAGTCAATGAAACTAAGCATGCAGCTACAGCAGGCAGTAAGGAAAACAAATGGCATGTTGGCCTTCATAACAAGAGGAGTTGAGTATAGGAGCAAAGAGGTCCTTCTGCAGTTGTACAGGGCCTTAGTGAGACCACACCTGGAGTATTGTGTGCAGTTTTGCTCTCCCAATTTGAGGAAGGACATTCTTGCTATTGAGGGAGTGCAGCGTAGGTTCACCAGGTTAATTCCCGGGATGGCGGGACTGTCATATGTTGATAGAATGGAGCGGCTGGGCTTGTATACTCTGGAATTTAGAAGGATAAGAGGGGATCTTATTGAAACATATAAGATTATTAAGGGTTTGGACATGCTAGAGGGGGAGTCCAGAACCAGGGGCCACAGTTTAAGAATAAGGGGTAAGCCATTTATAACGGAGATGAAAAAAAACTTTTTCACACAGAGAGGTGAGTCTGTGGAATTATCTGCCCCAGAGTGCGTTGGAGGCAGGTTCTCTGGATGCTTTCAAGAGAAAGCTAGACAGAGCTTTTACAGATAGCGGTGTCAAGGGATATGGGGAGAAGGCAGGAACGGGGTGCTGATTGTGGATGATCAGTTATGATCACATTGTATGGCGGTGCTGGCTAGAGGGGCCGAATGGCCTACTCCTGCACCTATTGTCTATTGACCAGCAATCACCCTGTACATAACTGACGCTATCCTTTATATTAGGGATAATTTACAATTTTACCAAATCCAATTAACCTATGAACAAGCACGTCTTTGGAGTATGTGTGGAAACCAGAGCACCCAGAGAAAACCCACGTGGTCACAGGGAGAACGTGTAAACTCCACAGACAAGACACCTGTGCCGCCCACCAATATACACCGCTCCATACATCATTTCATAGTTTTTAAATATCTCTGACATTTAACAACAGCAACTGAAGTAAACAAGTAATGCTTTGAATTATTCATAAAATAGCCAAAAATACCAAAGCACATAATTCAAAATATTAATCAATTTTTTTTACAAAATCGAACCCAACTACACTTTATTTTAATTCCCAGCCCGAGAAACACTTTTGAAATTTAGGGGCCATGAATGCTCCCCAGGATATATGGTGGGGTGGTTCAGCAAGATATACTTTTACCACTCGACTCCCACAATTGTCAGGTTAGACATTATAAAGCATACGTTATATTAGGACTGTCGACCCTCAGACTTGCTTCCTGTTAGATCGGTAAGCAGCTCTATTTAAAACTGACATCTGCCAGTAAAATCTGAGCCACATCAATTTGCAATTCATAGCATGCTACGAAATATGTGTTAACTTATCTCCCACTGTTATCAGACCACTGAATGGACCTTTCGTAAGAATGCAATTCCCATCTCCCAATCTACCTCGTTGCAGATCTTGCACTTTATCTAGACGTTATCTGCAGCTGTAACAATATAATCTGCACGGTTTCTCGTCACGAAGCACCAGTTGCTGTACTTGTCTATGGTTTGATTGTACTCATGTACGGTATGACTTATCTGGATAGCATACGTTAGACTACAGAGATACAGCCTGGAAACAGGCCCCTCAGCCCACTGTTACCGCGCCGACCAGTGATCACCTCGTACACTAGCACTATCCAACACATTAGGGACAATTTACAATTTTAGAGAAGCCAATTAGCCTACAAACTTATACGTCTTTGGAGTGTGGGAGGAAACCGGAGCACCCGAGAGAACTGCACACCTGTACACGGTACTAACACCATCATCAAGTATGCAGATGATACAACGGTGATTGGCCTCATCAGCAACAACGATGAGTCGGCCTATAGGGAGGAGGTCCAGCTCCTAGCAGCATGGTGCGCTGACAACAACCTGGCCCTTAACTCCAAGAAGACCAAGGAGCTCATTGTAGACTTCAGGAAGCTAGGGGCGGCACGCACACCCCCATCCACATCAACGGGACGGAGATGGAACGTGTTTCCAGCTTCAGGTTCCTGGGGGTCAACATCTCCGATGACCTCTCTTGGACCCACAATACCTCAACTCTGGTCAAGAAGGCTCACCAGCGTCTCTTCTTCCTGAGGAGACTGAAGAAGGTCCATCTGTCTCCTCAGATTCTGGTGAACTTCTACCGCTGCACCATCGAGAGCATCCTTACCAACTGTATCACAGTATGGTATGGCAACTGCTCTGTCTCCGACCGGAAAGCACTGCAGAGGGTGGTGAAAATTGCCCAACGCATCACCGGTTCCTTGCTCCCCTCCATTGAGTCTGTCCAAAGCAAGCGTTGTCTGCGAAGGGCGCTCAGCATCGCCAAGGACTGCTCTCACCCCAACCATGGACTGTTTACCCTCCTACCATCCGGGAGGCGCTACATGTCTCTCCGTTGCTGGACCAGCAGGTCCAGCAACAGCTTCTTCCCTGCGGCTGTCACTCTACTCAACAATGTACCTCGGTGACTGCCAATCACCCCCACCCCCCCGGACACTCCTCCCACAGGAAAAACACTATGACTGTATGCATGTAAATAGATTTATTTATTGAAATCATATTCTATGTTGCTCTTCCAGGGAGATGCTAACTGCATTTCGTTGTCTCTGTATTGTACACTGACAATGACAATTAAAGTTGAATCTGAATCTGAATCTGAATCTGATTTAGGATTATATTGCTGTAAACTTTGCTGCAGTTTGACTGAGGTGCACAGACATCACAGAAAGGATTGGAGTTGAAGACATCACCACAATTAAGTGAGGCTTATTTATATAAAATGATTAAACGGGGCATGAATTGTTAGGTGTATCCAAGAGGGTTTCCTAAAAGAGTATGTGGACAGTCCAACTCGTAGACGGACCATACTGGACCTGGTATTCGGAAATGAGCTTGGCCAGGTGACTGATGTTTCGGTGGAAGAGCCATTTGGGAAAAGTGATCACAGTTCCATAGGCTTTAAAAGAGACAAAATACTGGAGTAACTCAGTGGGTCAGGCAGCACCCCTAGAGAACATGGATAGGTGATATTTCGAGTCAAGTGTGTGTTGTTGTCATTTGTCCCAGATAAAACCATTAAATTCTTCTGCAGCGATTATGGTAGAGTGGGAAACTGGAAGAGAGGAGGGGCAGAACATAGAATGGCAAGTGGATACAGGTAAGGGGGGGGGGGGGGGGGGGTTGATAGGCAACGTGGTTGGACAAAGGCCAGAGATGACAAGACAAAAGGTCTGAGATTATGATAGAAGTGTGAATTGTGAAGCCAGAGGAAGGAATAAAGGTGGAAGGAAAGGAGGGGAGAAATGAGGGTGCACCCAGGGTAGGGTGTTTGTGGGAAGGGGGGGGGGGTGGTGTAAGAAGGGGGAGGGGGGGGGAAGAAGGGGGTGTGGGGGAGGGTTTGAAATTAGTTGCCAAAAATTGGAGAATTCAATTGGGTTTTAAGCTACCCAAATGGAATATGAGATGCTGTTCTTCCAGTTTGTGTATGGCCTCACTCTGGCATTAGACGAGGCCCAAGACAGAAAGGTCAGAGGAGTTAAAATGATCAGCAACTGGGAGATCCAATGGTCGCTGAGTCTACTGATATTATTCTGTCCTGGGTCTCTTCCGTCGCCAGCATGAGGCCACACGTAAACTGGAGGAACAGCACTTCATTTTCCACTTGGATAGCTTCTGTATGGAAAGAATGAGGGGTTTAATTACGATAAATTGTGTCAGTAAGTATCATTTGAACAGAAAAGGGCCCAATGCTATCCTTCGAAGTAAAATATTCAAGCCAAAAATGTATGCTTTCTGTCCTCGGATACCACTTACTAATCACTCAACAGTTAAGAGTCAGAGTGCCACACAGACTTGTTCCTAGATTTATTCTGAAATCCACCTCAACCGTTGCTTGAAAAAAGCAAGTGAGCCGGTGAGAAATACAGGGGCAGACAGTTGTCTGAGCTTATCACGGTTTTAACCCTTCGGCTGAATGCTTGCCAAGAAAACTCAGCATTTATAATCTTTTCGCATCACAGTTTAGCCGTATTTTGTATGCTCAAGAGGTGACAACTAAACAAAGGTTAAAGCCCTGTCCCACGATATGAGTTCATTCCAAGAGCTCTCCCGAGATTTACGGTAATGGCCACTCGTCGGTACTCGGGGCTCTCGTGGACATTTTTCAACATGTTGAAAAATCTTCACGAGTCTTCCCGTGCTTACCTGCCGTTAGCGAGTCTTCCCGAGTACTTGCCGTTAGCATTACATAGCAACATAGAAATTAGGTGCAGGAGTAGGCAATTCGGCCCTTCGAGCCTGCACCGCCATTCAATATGATCATGGCTGATCATCCAACTCAGTATCCTGTACCTGCCTTCTCTCCATACCCCCTGATCCCTTTAGCCACAAGGGCCACATCTAACTCCCTCTTAAATATAGCCAATGAACTGGCCTCAACTACCTTCTGTGGCAGAGAATTCCAGAGATTCACCACGCTGTGTGAAAAATGTTTTTCTCATCTCGGTCCTAAAAGATTTCCCCCTTATCGTTAAATTGTAACCCCTTGTTCTGGAGCCGCTAAGAGACATCCCCGAGCTCCGACGTACCCACTACTTACCAATAGTTTGATTTTTTTTAAACTCGGGAGAGTTCTTGGAATGGACTCGTACCGTGGGACAGGGCTTTAAAGATCTCACAAAACTAGAACATTGCCTTCCAATAATGGTGTAGTGCACAAATCACCTTAATCTTTGTACTCCACAGTTTATAAATGAAATTGTATGCCTCTCAATCCCACAATCATACATGGTTGAAAAATTGCAGCCACTTCATTAATTGAACAAACGGATCATGTTACCACCGGAACCTCCCCAATGAAGATAACTTCAGCCCTGTAGGCCTGTACTTACGGGACTAATTCCCTCCACCAGAAAGGATACCTTTTTATGGTCACAGCCATTTCGTCAGGCAGCTGAGAAATTTCCTCAGCAAATTTTCTAAGGAAATAAGAAATTCATCTAGATACGCACTTGTGCTGAACTAGTTTGGACTGTGTCATTAATAAGTCAACACCTATTTAAAGATATCAACACCAGTAAAATGCACAAGGAACTAATTCACCTACCTGGATGAAAAGATGCACAGATTCAAAATGGCTTGATGTGCAATAAGCACATAGAATACATCTCTTTACCAATTAGAAGAGCCCGCAGCTGGTGACCAGAGATCACAAAACCTTCGATAGACACAAAATGCTGGAGTAACTCAGCGGGACACGCAGCATCACTGGATAGAAGGAATGGGTGACGTTTCGGGTCGAGACCCTTCTTCAGACTTAGTCTTGTCACCACTCTGATCACCAGCTGCAATTTGTGTCGATCTTCGGTTTTAACCAGCATGTCCAGTTCCTTCCAACACATCACTAAACCTTCCACATTCCTGATTTGCAATATTCAAAAGAAGCTTAAAGCATTCATTTTCATAGTTTCCACCTCTCTAACAAAAGACCAAATTTAAAATCTCTGCATTAGAAATGACGGCAGAAATTCCTAAACATGGTAGTAGAATTTAGTCTGATACCTACCTGAGTGAATGATCATGTGTCTCCGCAGGTGATTTGATAAATAAAACCTCTTCCCACAACCTGGGTGTGAGCAGACTTTCGTTTTCCCCTTTCTGTGCACCAGGTTGACGTGATTCTGGACAGAGATAAAAGTTTTTGTACATGAAATGAGAGAAGAGTTTTGTTTTTGCACTAACATTTGCTAGATTGTGACAATGCAGTTCTTTACATTCCCGTGGCAGTAGTGAACACAAATCCCTTTTATCTATTTGTTGAAATGAACCAATTAAATTAAATTAAATTAAATTTCTTTATTTATATAGCACATTTTTAGTCAACTTGCATTGACCCCAAAGTGCTTCACATAATTACATCCACACACACAGGCAAAGGTGGGTGAAGTGTCTTGCCCAAGGACACACACAGGCAAAGGTGGGTGAAGTGTCTTGCCCAAGGACACAACGACAGTATGCACTCCAAGCGGGATTCGAACCAGCTACCTTCCGGATGCCAGCCGAACACTTAGCCCATTGTGCCATCTGTCGTCAATGACAGGGGACAATTGCAAGCAAATGTGCAATATTATCAATTAATCAGTGGCGGCACAGTGGAGCAGGGGTAGAATTGCTGCCTTATGCCCCTGTTCCACTTAGGCAATTTTTTCAGCGACGACAGGCGACTGGGCTGTTATGACATGGTCGCGGGGCGACGCCTGTATGGTCGTGAGTCGTCTCCTCAAGTCGCCTAAAGAGTCGTAACGTTTTTCTGGTCGCCGCTGGATTTTAAAATGTTCAAAATTCTTCGGCGACTGTGGGCTTGACGTAACTTGTCTTCTCCTGTCGTAGGTGCTGTCGTAGGATGTCTCCAGGTGACGTTGGTTCTCGCCGGGTGCTGGCTTCGGTGAATTCCATTGCCAGCTATCTACGTCAACCGGCGACGGGTACCGACAACTGAATTGTCTTCAGATGTCTTCAATTGGTGCCGACAGGGTCGTGGCTTGTTGTAGCTTGTCGCGGGTGGACGAAGGTTGACTACGGTTGTCGCCTGTGTGATCATAGGTTGTCATAGGTGTGGTCGTAGGTGGACGTCCTAAGTCGCATTGATTGGGTCGCCGGTTGTCAGTAGCTTGCTGTAGCTTGATGCCGATTAGGTGGTAGATTGTCGTAGACATTGGCTTTGGGGGTCCAGTCGTCGCTTTTTCAGTGACCTGCTATGACTGTGACAGTCGCCGGAAGTCGCTTAAATAAATTGCCTAAGTGGGACATGCCCTTTACAGTGCTTACAGCACCAGAGACCAGGGTTCGATCCCAACTACGGGTACTGTCTGTACAGAGTTGGTACATTCTGCCCGTGACCATGTGGGTTTTCTCCGAGATCTTCGGTTTCCTCCCACAATCCAAAGATGTACAGGTTTGTAGATTGGCTTGGTATAAATGTAAATTGTCCCTGGTGTGTGTAGGATAGTGTTAATGTACGGGGATTGCTAGTTGATGCGGAATCGGTGGGCCGAAAGGCTTGTTTCTCCAATCTAAACTCAAAAAAATCAAATTCAGTTCTGCTATTGAAGAGTATCCATGTAAGGTTGTAGCTGGTAGACAAAAGTGCTGGAGAAACTCAGTAGGCACGGCAACATTTATGGAGCGAAGGAAATAGGCAACGTTTCGGGCCGAAACCCTTCTTCAGACTGACTTGGTTGTAGCAAACTTAGTAAAACCAATATGCAATTCTGTCCCATTAAATTCCAGTTATATTCCCTGGGAATGATATCTTTGGTCTACAGATCTATTGCTGGAATGCTATTTTCTAATTGATGAAACAAATTGTATCATATCTTCCTCACATGAAAAAACAGTAGCAGCAACATCACTGATTGCCTTTTTTGAAAGTATGGCTGACATCTGCTTTGTAAATGTTGGATATCATGAAAAGATGAGCTGAGGGATACTGTTTGAGGTCTATTAGATCCATCATTACCATGAGAGCAGTAGAAGAAATTTGAGATAAGCAACATACTGGCACATTCAAATGGATAACGTGTAAATCTCCCCAATAACGTATTAGCAGGAGCATAAGCAGAGGGACAACATCATTAATAGCAGGACTATTTAATCAAATTGAAATTACTTATCTATTCAACAGTCAAGCCTCGCATAACTATTTACATGAAGCCTCTGTGCAATGGGTTTTGTGGTATTGATATATTATTATCAACAAATTAATAAGCTGGAGACACACAAAGCTGAAGGTGCAGGAATCCTGAAACAAAAGGAGTGTAATGAGGAACTCAGCAGGTCAGGTATGTGGAAGGAATGGACAGACAATGTTTTGGGTCAGGACACTTCTGTAGACTTAACAGGTCTGTCATGTCATTATTATTTGTGGTAATTTTCTTGCATGGAATATTGGCGCTATGCAGTTCTAAACAAGCATCTCTATTCAACGTGCTTTGACACATTCAATGCTACGTTATTCCCCTTTGCTTACAGCACAGATGATGAGAAATATGGAGCTCCTGTTCAGCTATACTTCAAATTATTAGTACTTTAGTCTTGATGAATTTAGACAGCAAGGCGGGACAGTGGCAGATTTGCTCTCTTACGGCGTCATAGTCCTGGGTTCGATCCTCACCTTAAGGAAATATTATATAATAGAACAAAAACACATGGTCCTGTAGAAGCAGAGTACAGGGACCTTCACACACAGGGGACAGATGGTTTATCAAAACAGGAAAATGCTAATCTAAACATGCATAGCCTTGTGTATTGCTCTGAAGCAATTACAAAGTTGCAAGAAGTTGTATCTTGTATAATCATGTATACAAAAAGTAGTCTATAGTGGGGCCCCTTTCTCAGGTCATAGGTCATTTGGCCACAGGCCATTTGCTCTTTCTTTATGACATTCCTGAGCTCTGGTGTAGCATAAGGGGCTCAGGGTTTATGATTGAATCCAAGACATCAAGGCTGGAAAGATAATAGATTCTGTGATTCAGTCTTTGGCTTAGTTGAATTATAATTATGTTGAGATATGGGATAAGACATGTGTGCAAGGGAGTAAGGTCGCTTGAAGGGGAAAGGTGTTAGGGTGATGGTTATGTGACCTTTCTATGTGGGACTTCTTATGTTTATTGAAAACTGAGAAGGCGACTTTGCTCTGTAATGCTATTAGTGAGGAGTCGTAAAGAGGCCCTACAGATGAGATTGGAATTCCGTCCCCTAGAGATAGCAGGAGAGGAAAGAGAATGTAAACATGAAGCTGTATCTTAGCTTGGCAAGAAACACTTATCGTTAATCAAGTGTGACAAATATATGACCCTTGTGCTTGGAGTAGGGAGGTGTGTGATTGGAATCAACTTGCAGATCAGTGTAGTTTGTAAGAATGGGGCAAACTTATATATTTAATGTTTGTAATACATAGGTAATTGTATTTAACTGTGTAATTTGTAGTGAAAACATTTGTGAAGTGTATTGTGTTTTAATTAGGATTGTAAACATTAGACCTTGTTTAGATCTGTAATTTTAGAAATAACTTTCTTTCCGAGAATAGGGAACATGTGTTTTGTTTGTATGTATTGTATGATCGCTTTGTGTCTCTTATATTTTGAGGGGAGATCTCTGAGAATAGAGCCCACTTTTCTGTGGTTTCACTTTGTTGAAATGAAATGATTCTAAAACAAAGAAGGTAAAAACCACGAGACAAACCAAGGGTTGTAAATAGAGGCCAGAAAGGGAGATTCATGTGACTACCACTGTTGTAAATCACTGAAAGGACTCAGTTGATTGGTTAAAGCAAATAAGCTAATGTATGGTAAGCCATAATGATTGGTTAATAGTTTGCTGCACCCTCTGTACCATGATTGTCTAATACCTATATAATGCCTTGATTTTGTACCAGAGAGAGAGTTCTCTTGACCTGCCATAGGGCTATTGGCTCTGTGTTGGAGGATTCAGAGAATTATTGCAGTGCTGAAATAAAGAAATATTGCTGAGACCAGTGTTTGAGTCAAGTTTTCTTGAACTAGATTGACTTAAAAGAATCCGATTTGTCAACCTCAGGTGCTGTGGGAGGAGCGGCGCCCATGTCGGGGCGGCCCGGCCCGGGGAAGAAGCGACACCCAAATCGGGGCGGCCCAGCCCGAGGGAGGTACGGCGTCCATGTCGGGGCGGCCCAGCCCGAGGGAGGTATGGCGCCCATGTTGGGGCGGCCTGGCGCGGGGCTGAGACGGTAACGGTACTCACGTGGGGGCGATCCGGCTCGGGGCTGGAACGGTGTTCTGGCGGTGGTGGCCTGAGTCCGGGGTTCGGCCGCGGACCAGCGGCTGCGTCAGCAGGACTGGTGGGCGGCAGCTTCGACCACCCCGGGGCGCGGTGATTGAGCCGCGGGACAGTTTTTAACATCGCCCGGTGGGGTATCGCCTCAGCGCAGAGGGAGAAGAGGAGGGAAGAGACTGCAGCCCTAAGACTTTTGCCTCCATCACAGTGAGGAGATGCTGGGTGGATTCACTGTGGTGGATGTTAATATGTGTTTATTGTTGTTTTTTATTGTATTGTATTGTATGTATGACTGCTGCAATTTCGTTCAGACTTCGGTCTGAATGACAATAAAGGCTATCTTTATCTCTTTATCTTTATGTGTGGTGTTTGCATATTCTCCCTGTGACAATGTAGGTTTCTCTGGGTTTTCTCCCACATTCTAAAGACATACAGATCTGTAGGTCAACTGGCTTCTGTAAAATGTCCCTCGTGTGTATGGGTGATCGATGGTCTGCGCGGACTCGATGGGCCGAAATGTTCCATGCTTTATTTCTAAAATAATCAGATCGTAAGAAGAAAGGCAGGAATAGACATGTTTGTGTAAATTCCAATGTAAAAAGACCCATCAAATTTACTCAGCCATACAATCATGTCTGATCCACAGTGCCCTCCATAATGTTTGGGACAAAGACACATCATTTATTTATTTGCCTCTGTACTCCACAATTTGAGATTTGTAATAGAAAAAAATCACATGTGGTTAAAGTGCACATTGTCAGATAATATTAAAGGCCATTTTTATACATTTTGGTTTCACCATGTAAAAATTACAGCAGTGTTTATGCATAGTTCCCCCCATATCAGGGCACCAGAATGTTTGGGACACAACAATGTCATGTAAATGAAAGTAGTCATGTTCAGTATTTTGTTGCATATCCTTTGCTGGGTGCCTTCTCTGGTGATGCTCTGCCAGGCTCTGTATTGAAGCCATCTTTAGCTTATGCTTGTTTTGGGGGCTAGTCCCCTTCAGTTTTCTCTTCAGCATATAAAAGGTATGCTCAATTTGGTTCAGATCAGGTGATTGACTTGGCCACTCAAGAATTTGCTTTGGAAAAACTCCTTTGTTGCTTTAGCAGTATGTTTGGGATCATTGTCTTGCTATAGAATGAACCGCCGGCCAATGAGTTTTGAGGCATTTGTTTGAACTTGAGCAGATAGAATGTTTCCATACACTTCAGAATTAATTATGCTACTACCATCAGCAGATATATCATCAATGAAGATAAGCGAGCCAGTACCTTCAGCAGCCATACACACCTAGGCCATAACACCCCCACCACTGTGTTTCACAGATGAGGTGGTATGCTTTGGATCTTGGGCAGTTCCTTCTCTCCTCTTTACTTTGCTCTTGCCATCACTCTGATATGTTACTCTTCATCTCATTTGTCCACAAGACCTTTTTCTAGAACGGTGGTTGCTCTTTTAAGTACTTCTTGGCAAATTGTAACCTGGCCATCCTGTTTTTGGAGCTAACCAATAGTTTGCACCTTGCAGTGAAGCCTTTGTATTCCTGTTCATGAAGTCTTCTGCAAGCAGTGGTCATTGACAAATCCACACCTGACTCCTGAAGAGCATTTCTGATCTGTCGGACAGGTGTTTGGGGATTTTTCTTTATTATAGAGAGAATTATTCTGTCATCAGCTGTGGAGGTCTTCCTTGGCCTGCCAGTCCCTTTGCGATTAGTAAGCTCACCAGTGCTCTCTTTCTTCTTAATGATGTTTCAAACATTTGATTTTGGTCAGCCTAAAGTTTGGCTCTAACAGTTTTGTTCTTGTTTCTCAGTCTCATAATGGCTTCTTTGACTTTCATTGGCACAACTCATGTTGATAAACAGCAATAAAAGTTTCCAAAGGTGATGGAAAGACCGGAGGAAAGATTAGGTGCTGAGAGCTCTCTTATATCTGGATTAAGGAGACAATTAAACACACCTGAGCAATTACAAACACATGTGAAGCTATGTGTCCCAAACATTACTGTGCCCTGAAATGGGGGGAACTATGTATAAACACTGCTGTAATTTCTGCATGGTGAAACCAAAATGTATAAAAATGGCCTTTAATAAAATCTGACAATGTGCACTTTAACCACATGTGATTTTTTTTAATATTACAAATCTCAAATTGTGGAGTAGAGGCAAATAAATAAATGATGGGTCTTTGTCCCAAACATTATGGGACTGTATCGCTCCCTCCTAACCAATTCTCCTGCCTTCTCCCCATAACATCTGACACCTGAACTAATCAAGAATCTATCTATCTCTGCCTTAAAAATATTAACTCTTGGCCTTTATAGTCTTCTGAATTCCACACATTAACCGCTCTCTGACTAAAGAAATTCCTCATCGCCTTCCTGAAAGAACGCCCTTTAATTCTGAGCCTGTGACCTCTAGTTCTAGACTCTCCCCCTCTTGTAAACATCCACTCCACATACACTCTATCCAAGCCTTTCACTATTCCGTATGACTCAATGAAGTCCCCTCTCATTCATCTAAATTCCAGCGACTACAGGCCCTTTGCCGCCACAAGCTCATCATAGGTTAACCTACTCATTCCTGGGATCATTCTCGTGGACCCTCTCTAGAGCCAGCACACCCTTCCTCAGATATGGTGCCCAAAATTGCTTACAATTGAGTTGAAGTAAAATATTTGGAAAATTTGGGGTCTAGAAATGTTGTCTTTGCAGGAATTCAGATACTAAAGGGCCTGTCCCACCAGCATGCGATTGCATACGTCTAGCGCGACCAAACGTGGTCGCTTGAGGCGTACAGCCGCGCGGGGCCGGTCCAGCTTCGATCGCCGGAGGCGTATGGAGTTGTGCGGGGCTGGTCCAGACATCGCGCGGGGCTCCACAAATCTTGCACTGTCCGAAAATCCCGCGCGCCAACGGCCTGTCGGCCCGCAGGCGCATCGAGGGCGTACGCAGCGTCTTGACGTCGTACGCAGCGTCTTGACAGCGTTCACCTAGTGCGTGGCGTTTAGCGATGACGTCACCGCCCGACGCTTTGCGACGTCCAAATTCAATCGGCCCGCTTCCTGCCCAGCTGATTGGTGAGTATGAAGTCGGGACCAGCCCCGCACAACTCCATACGCCTCCGCGGTTCGAATTGGGACCGGCCCCGCGAGGCCGTATGCGTTTGGTCGCATGCTGGTGGGACAGGCCCTTAATTCATTATTACTTTATTCAAATTAAGGTAATTAAAATTGCTTTGACAACCAAGTTCCCATTTTGTTGCATTATTTAAAATGCTGAAATTAAATTGTGGGTATTTAAAAAAAATTAAAACCAGTTTATCAGTTAACCACACTGCTGAATACAATTCATGGAAAATAGAGGTTCAGTCATCAGATTTTATACATGGATATTCATTAGTCTTTCAGCATTGTGGTCATATACACAAATTGAATTAAACAACTGAAAATTTACCAATATCACAAAATGTGTCACTTGTGTCACCTTACCAGGTTATCTTTAACATCAAAGCTGCCTCATCTGCCTTGTGTGAAAAGGATAGTGGGGAGAGGACAAATGGTTATCAAAAATTACTGCAGGACCTTGATCAGCTGGGCAAATGGACTGAGGAAACACAAATGGAGTTTCAGAAAAGTGTGAGATGTTGCGTATTGGGAAGTCAAACCAGGGCAAGACCTTCATATAAATGGTAAGGCCTTGGGGTGAGCTGCAGAGTGGTCTAAGGAGAACATGTACACAGTTCCTTGAAAGTGGAGTTATAGGTTGGTAGAGTGGTGAAGAAGGCTTTTGGCACATTGGCCTGCATCAGTCATGGTATCGGAAGGATGTTATTAAGCTGGAAAGAGTGCAGAGCAGATTTATGAGAATATTGCCAGGATTCGAGGGCCTGAACTATATGGAGATATTGAGCAGGCTAGAATTTTATTCCTTGGGGTGATCTTATAGAGATAGTGGTTGAGGAAGGGACTATAACTGCACTTAAAAGGCACTCAGACAGGTACATGGATAGGAAAGGTTTCGAGGGATCTGGGCCGAATGGGACTTGCTTAGATGGGGTATTGAATTGAATTGAATACATTTTATTAACCAAATTTGTACACAAGGAATTTGCCTTGGTGCTTTGCTCGCAACAACACGATATACAGTAGACAATTAAAAATTAAAAATTATAATTTAAACATGTGAAGAATTAAATAAAATACCAGAGCACATGGAGGCTACAGACTTTTGGCTGTTGAGTATAGGTACTGCTCGTGATAAAAAGCTGTTTTTATGTCTGGCTGTGGCGGTTTTGTCCACGCCTTCTAGAGGAATGTGCTTCAAACAGTTAATGGCCAGGGTGAGAGGGGTCAGAGATGATCTTACCCGCTCGTTTCCTGGCCCTTGCAGTGTACAGTTCGTCAATGGGGGGGAGGTTGCAGCCAATAACCTTCTCAGCTGATCGAATGATGCGCTGCAGCCTCCAGATGTCGTACTTGGTGGCTGAGCCAAACCAGACCATGATGGAGAAGGTGAGGACAGACTCTACGATGGCCGTGTAAAACTGGACCGTCATTGCCTGTGGCAGATTGTGTTTTCTCAGCTGCTGCAGGAAGTACATTCTCTGTTGGGCCTTTTTGACTGTGCAGTGTATGATGGCCTCCCATTTAAGGATACTGGAGATGATGGTTGCAAGGAACTTAAATTATTCCTCAGACGTGACTGTGATGTTGTTGATGGTGAGTGGGGGGAGGGGAGGGGGAGCGCTCCTAAAGTCTACAATCAATTCCACCGTCTTAAGAGCATTGAGCTCCAGGTTGTTGCGATGGCACCAGAACGCCAACTGTGACACTTCCTGTCTGAAGGCAGATTCCTCCCCATCCTGGATCAGTCCAATCGGGTAGACACAAAATGTTGGAGTAACTCAGTGGGTGAGGCAGCATCTCTGGAGAGAAGGAATGGGCGACGTTTCGGGTCGAGATGCTTCTTCAGACCCTTCTTGACCCAAAACGTCGCCCATTCCTTCTCTCCAGCGATGCTGCCCCTCCCGCCATGCCACTCCAGAATTCCGTGTTTACCCTCAAACCAGCATCTGTAGTTTTTTCCTATACATGGATTAAACTGTGCAAATATCTGTAACTCATCTATTTCCCGCTGTACACTTTGACAGCCGTCTTCACTGACCACAACTCCATCAATTTTCGTGGCATCTGCAAACTTAGTAGCCAACCCATTTAAGTCTGCATCATTCATATATATGTGTGTGTGTAAGAAAGAACTGCAAATGCTGGTCTAAATCGAAGGTAGACACAAAATGCTGGAGTAACTCAGCGGGACAGGCAGCATCTCTGGAGACAAGGAATGGGTGACCCTTCGGGTCGAGTCCCTTCTTCAGATTGATGTCAGGGGAGGGGGCGGGACAAAGATAGAATGTAGTCAGAGACAGTAAGTTTAGTGGGAAAACGGAGAATGGGAAGGGGATGAAGAGAGAAACCAAGGGCTGTCCGAAGTTAGAGAAGTCAATTTCAAACTACCCAAGCGAAATATGAGGTGCTGTTCCTCCAATTTGTACTGGGCCTCACTCTGACAATGTAGGAGGCTCAGGACAGAAAGGTCAGATTGGGAATGGGAGGGGTAGTTGAAGTGCTGAGCCACCGGGAGATCAGATAGGTTAAGACGGACTGAGTGGAGGTGTTCAGTGAAATAATCGCCGAGCCTGCACTTGGTCTCACCGATGTAGAGAAGTTGATACCTGGAATAGCGGATACAGTAGATGAGGTTGGAGGAGGAGCAAGTGAACCTCCGCCTCATCTGGAAAGACTGTTTGGGTCTTTGGAAGGAGTCAAGGGGGGGGAGGTAAAAGGACATGCGTTGCATCTTCTGCAGTTGCAGGGGAAAGTGTGGTTTGGGTGGGAATGGACGAATTGACCAGGGAGCATCGGAGGGAACGGTCTCTGCGGAAAGCAGAAAGGTGTGGAGATGGGTAGATGTGGCCAGTAGTGGGATCCTGTTGGAGGATTATAAGCTGTATGCGATGGCTGATGTGGTGGAAGGTGAGGACAAGGTGAAGACAATTTCCTTGTTACGAATGGGGGGAGGGGGAGTAAGAGCGGAGCTGTG
This sequence comes from Amblyraja radiata, assembly GCF_010909765.2. Lineage (NCBI taxonomy): Eukaryota > Metazoa > Chordata > Chondrichthyes > Rajiformes > Rajidae > Amblyraja > Amblyraja radiata. Next base: position 14,729,873 of record NC_045990.1, read on the forward strand.
GGATATCGAGGAGGCCCTAGTGAGAGCCTCACCTATAAAAGAAAAGAGGGGAACCCCCATTTCCTAATGAATGAGGACATTTCCAATGCCCTGGTATGGAACATCTCATCCTGGGAGCAGATACGGAGTACACGGAGGAATTGGGAGTATCCCTGATTTCCCTTCTTATCCGCGGATGCACTACCTTCCCTGATTTATTCTTTTGCCAAACTGGGATGAACAATTGTTGTAGTTCATCCATGCAGTCCATGCTGGCAGACAGGAAACAAAGAGTAGGAGTAAACGGGTCCTTTTCACAATGGCAGGCAGTGACTAGTGGGGTACCGCAAGGCTCGGTGCTGGGACCCCAGCTATTTACAATATATATTAATGATTTGGACGAGGGAATTGAATGCAACATCTCCAAGTTTGCGGATGACACGAAACTGGGGGGCAGTGTTAGCTGTGAGGAGGATGCTAGGAGGCTGCAAGGTGACTTGGATAGTAAGTAAGTAAGTAAATTTTATTTATATAGCACGTTTTAAGTCAACTTGCATTGACCCCAAAGTGCTTTACATAAATTAAATAATAAGTTCCATTACAAACCATAGAAAAAGGTTTAAAAAAAAAAAAATGAATAAAATGGACACAACACATTATAGAGTTCAACACAAATGTCCCCCCACAGCAGAATCAAAACATCTCCACTATGGGGAAAGGCACCAGAAAGTTAGTCCTCTTCCTCTGTGAAACACCCGAGGTCGGGGCCCATTTGTGGCCTTGCAGCCAGTCCGATGATTTTCAGGGCCCTCTTGCCGTCAAGATGGAACATCGGCGTCGGGTGAAACATTCCTCAGCGGCTTGGAAAGTCTGGAGCGGCTGCCTCCTCCCCGGAGACCGGAGACCGGGGCACTCGTAGCCCTTAGGCCGCGCCGGTTGGAGCTCCGACCCCGGCGAACTCGATCCCTGGCTCCGCGGCGCTCCAAATCCAGCGCCGCCCGCGGCCGGACGCCCGCAGCCACAACTCCGTGATGTTGGGATCGACGGCCACAGCGCTCTGGTGCTCACCGCACGGCGACCCCGTAAGGCATCGCCCGCTCCGTGTTGGTATCCCAGCGCTGCACCGCCGCCGAAGCTGTAGTCCCAGCCGGTCCCGACAGGAAACGCCGCTCCATTCTCGATGGTCGGCCGCGAGGACGGGGCGAAGAAGCAGCTTGGAGGGATGCTGCCTTTCCGACCAGGTAGGGGACTAAGAAATAAAGTTTCCCCCTTCCCCACCCCACCCCCCACATAGAAGACCTCCACTAACATTTTTTAACAGGACTTAAAATAAAATAAAATTAAAAAAGGTGTAGAGACGGACTGCGGGCAGGCTGCCATACACAGACGGCACCCACTCCCGCACATCCGTCATCTTGTGTGTGGATAGGCTGGGTGAGTGGGCAAATGCATGGCAGATGCAGTATAGAAACATAGAAAATAGGTGCAGGAGTAGGCCATTCAGCCCTTCGAGCCTGCACTGCCATTCAATATGATCATGGCTGATCATCCAATGTGGATAAATGTGAGGTTATCCACTTTGGTGGCAAAAACAGGAAAGTAGACTATTATCTGAATGGTGGCCGATTAGGAAAAGGGGAGATGCAACGAGACCTGGGTGTCATGGTACACCAGTCATTAAAAGTAGGCATGCAGGTGCAGCAGGCAGTGAAGAAAGCGAATGGTATGTTAGCATTCATAGCAAAAGGATTTGAGTATAGGAGCAGGGAGGTTCTACTGCAGTTGTACAGGGTCTTGGTGAGACCACACCTGGAGTATTGCAAATAGTTTTGGTCTATTGACCGATATCTGGACTACTGACCGACATCTATTACAAACCTACTGACTCCCATAGCTATCTTGACTACACTTCTTCCCACCCTGCTTCCTGTAAAGACTCTATCCCCTACTCCTTATTCCGCCATCTACGCTGTATCTGCACCCAGGATGAGGTGTTCCATACCAGGGCATCGGAGATGTCCTCATTCTTTAGGAAACGGGGGGTTCCCCTCTTCCTAGCATAGCAAAAGGATTTGAGTATAGGTTCATAGCAAAAGGATTTGAGTATAGGAGCAGGGAGGTTCTACTGCAGTTGTACAGGGTCTTGGTGAGACCACACCTGGAGTATTGCGTACAGTTTTGGTCTCCTAATCTGAGAAAATACATTCTTGCCATAGAGGGAGTACAGAGAAGGTTCACCAGACTGATTCCTGGGATGTCAGGACTTTCATATGAAGAAAGACTGGATAGACTCGGCTTGTACTCGCTAGAATTTAGAAGATTGACGGGGGATCTTATAGAAACGTACAAAATTCTTAAGGGGTTGGACAGGCTAGATGCAGGAAGATTGTTCCCGATGTTGGGGAAGTCCAGAACAAGGGGTCACAGTTTAAGGATAAGGGGGAATTCTTTTAGGACCGAGATGAGCAAAACATTTTTAACACAGAGAGTGGTGAATCTCTGGAATTCTCTGTCACAGAAGGTAGTTGAGGCCAGTTAATTGGCTATATTTAAGAGGGAGTTAGATGTGGCCCTTGTGGCTAAAGGGATCATGGGGTATGGAGAGAAGGCTACTGAGTTGGATGATCAGCCATGATCATATTGAATGGCGGTGCAGGCTCGAAGGGTCGAATGGCCTACTCCTGCACCTATTTTCTATGTTTCTATGATTCTTTACAGGAAGCAGGGTGAGAAGAAGTGTAGTCAAGATAGCTACAGGAGTCGGTAGGTTTGCAGTAGATGTCAGTCAATAGTCTGTTTCCTGTGATGGAGACAGTGAGATCTAGAAACGGAGGGATGTCAGAGATGGTCCAAGTGAATTTGAGTGCAGGATGGAAATTAGTGATGAAATTGATGGAAGTCAGTGAGTTCTACATGGGTGCAGGAGGTAGCACCAATGCAGTCGTCAATGAAGCAGAGGTAGAGTTCGGGGATAGGGCCAGTGTATGCCTGGAACAGGGATTGTTCGACGTACCCTACAAAGAGGCAGGCATAACTAGGGCCCATGCGAGTGCCCATAGCTACGTTGGTGGAGTTGTGGCCAGTGAAGAAGGGTGGCAAAGTGTAGAGCGGGAAATAGATAAATTACAGATATTGGCAGATCGAGTTTAATCCATGTATAGGAAGAAACTGCAGATGCTGGTTTGAGTCGAGGGTAGACACGGAATGCTGGAGTGGCTCGGCGGGAGGGGCAGCATCTCTGGAGAGAAGGAGTGGGTCACTTTTCGGGTCAAGAAGGATCTGAAAAAGGGTTTCAACCCGAAATGTCGCCCATTCCTTCTGTCCAGAGAAGCTGCCTCACCCACTGAGTTACTCCAGCATTTTGTGGAGTCTACCTTCGATTTAAACCAGCATCTGCAGTTCTTTCAGTCCAATCAGGGTTGTGTCGTCCGCAAACTTGAGAAACTTGACAGAAGAGTGTGTGGGGGTGCAGTGTTTGGTGTAGAGAGAGTAGAGGAGAGGGGAGAGTACGCAGTCTTGCGGTGCTCCTATGCTGAGGGTCTGCGGGTCCGGGATAGAGAATTGGTTAGCAGACAGGAAACAAAGAGTAGGAACAAGAGTGGGGTCCCTGTCAGAATGGCAGGCAGTGGCGAGTGGAATGCCGCAAGGCTCAGCGCTGGGGGCGCATCTATTTACAATATATATTAATGATTTAGATGATGGGATTAAAAGGTATACTCACAAATTTGCAGATGACGCAAAGCTGGGTGGCAGTGTGAACTGCAAAGAGGATGCTCGGAGGTTGCAGGGTAACTTGGGACAGGTTGAGTGAGTGGGAAGATGCATGGCAGATGCAGTATAATGTAGATAAATGTGAGGTTATCCACTTTGGCGACAAGAACAAGGAGGAAGATAATTATCTCAATGGTGTCAGATTAGGAAAAAGGGAAGTACAATGAGACCTGGGTGTCCTTGTACACCAGACACTGAAAGTAAACCTGTAGGTATAGCAGTCAGTGAAGAAAGCTAATGGCATGTTGGCCTTCATAACGAGAGGAGTTGAGTATAGGAGTAAAGAGGTCCTTCTGCAGTTGTACAGGACCCTGGTGAGACCACATCTGGAGTATTGTGTGCAGTTTTGGTCTCCTAGTTTGAGGAAGGACATCCTTGCTATTGAGGTGGTGCAGCGTAGGTACACAAGGTTAATCCCTGGGATGGCGGGACTGTCATATGAGGAAAGGTTGGAAAGACTGGGCTTGTATTTACTGGAATTTAGATGGATGAGAGGGGATCTTGTAGAAACATATAAAATTATAAAAGGACTGAACAAGCTAGATGCAAGGGAAATGTTCCCAATGTTGGGGGAAGTCCAGAACCAGGGGGCACAGTCTAAGAATAACGGGGAGGCCATTTAAAACTGAGATGAGAAAAAAAAATTTCACCCAGAGAGTTGTGAATTTGTGGAATTCTCTGCCACAGAAGGCAGTAGAGGCCAATTCACTGGATGGATTTAACAGAGAGTTAGATAGAGCTCTAGGGCTAGCGGAATCAAGGGATATGGGGTGAAGGCAGGCACGGGTTATTGATTGTGGATGATCAGCCATGATCACAATGAATGGCGGTGCTGGCTCGAAGAGCCAAATGGCCTCCTCCCGCACCTATTTTCTATGTTTCTATGAGATGTGCTTTCCCAACCTCACATGCTGCTTCCTGTCTATCAGGAAGTTGATGATCCACTGACAGAGGGGTTCAGGCACAGTCAACTGGGAGAGTTTGGAGTGTGGTAGCTCTGGCACAATGGTGTTGAATGCAGAGCTAAAATCCACAAACCAAATCATGGTCGGCTTGTTGAAGAGCCTGTTTATGTGATGTATGACTCCATGACAGTATATTTGATTGAATAATGCCAGAACACCAATTTTGGTCTTAACATCAGCAAGATCATGGAGCGGATCATTGACTTCAGAAAGGGAAAGATAAAGATCCATGAAGCTGGCTTTGTCAGCAAGACTGCGGTGGAGAGAGTAAACAGCTCAAGTTACTGGGCATGCATACTTCTGGAGATCTATCTTGGACCAAGTGCAGATTCAATGCTAAGAAAGCCTATCAGCATCTGACATTTATTTGCCGTTTCGCTAAATACTCTATAGAAATTTTACAGTATCAAGGAGGGCATACTGACTAGTGGCAAGACGGGCCTGGTTCGCTAACTCAAAACATCCAAGAATGAAGGAGCTACAGAACCTTGCCCAATCATCAGGTATTGATCTTCCCACCATTCAAGGGATCTACAGGAAGTACTGCATCAAGAAGGCAACTAATATCAATAAGACTCACGTCAACTTGGCCATGCTGTCACCTTGCTGCTACCATCGGGAAGAAGGCGCATCAGCCCAAATCCAGGTTCAAGAATGGCCTTTACCCCATCAACCATCAGGCTCTTTATCCACCCTGCACGACACTAAGCACAGCTGTAACGAACCACTGTGGACTATGGATTACATTACATACATCGGGTTGTATTATGATGGTATGATTACCTAGTGTAATTGATAAATTATTGTATATTGTATATAAATTATTGTTAATGTGCCTGTACAGCTGCAGTAACTAAGACGTTCATTTTTCTGGTCACAGTACATTTTTAAAAAAGTTTTTAGTTTAGAGGTACAGCGTGGAAACAGGCCCTTCGGCCCACCGAGTCCATGCCGCCAGTGATACCCACACACCAATGCTATCCTGCACACACTACTGACAATTTATAATTATACCAAGCCAATTAACCTACAAAAGTGTATGGCTTTGGAGTGTGGGAGGAAACCGGAGATCCTGGAGAATACCCGTGTAGGTCACAAGGAGAACGTACAAACACCCGTAGTCAGGATCGAACCTGGGACTCTGGCGCTGTCAGGCAGCAACTCTACCGCTGAGCCTCAGTTCCGTCCCTAAGAGAATATGACATTTAAATACATTTGCCTCTTGAATTAATGGTGTCTTTCTTACCCTCCTCTCGAATTCATGACAAGCTTATGATTTTTAAACGTTAGAGTTATTTGCAAGGGTCATTACTTGCCTGGAAGCTATTTAACGTGATGTACACCTGGTTGCATCCTTCATGCGGACAATGAAACAGCTGAAACATCCCGTCAGCATCAATAACATGACCCCGTTTTTTCCTCTTTGGTCTGAAAGAGGGTGCAAAGATTAGACTGGGTCAATATATCTACCAACACAACTCATCTCAATCAACCTTACGTGCAAAGATCATCTAAGATATGGAGACTTTACAAGAGAGAACCTGGTCCACAAGTGTACGAGAAACATTAATAAATGAAGTATTTTTGCTTGGTTAGAATGTCAAACCATGGAATGTCTATAATGAGATCATTTAACAGAGAGCCAAACAAACACATGAAAGTGAAAGTAAAAGAAGGCTAAGGCGTTGAGATGACAGGGAGGAAAGGTCCGTGTGAAGAACAAAGAATAATCTTTTACCTGCTATAAATGCTTTGTCACCCTATTCTTTAATTTAGGTATATGGTTCCTCCTGCAGCTGCTTATTTCTACCATTGGGTGGAGTCGGAGTTACAATTTCTATCACCCATGGCCTTCTAAAAGTTATTTTACCCACGTCATGTACAAAGGCAAAACATGGACACTCTGTTAGAATACATTGAATGAATGAATGGGAAACGTTTTGCTAATGTCACTTATTTTGTACTATGTCATTGTAAACACCATATGAATCAGCAGAAAATTCCCTCCATTCCTGGTTAGAGAACATAGAACAGGCATAGCAACAGGCCCTTTGGCCCATAATATCTGTGCCAAACATGATGCCAAGTCCAACATTGCAATAGATGAAGGGGAGAGGGTAACTAGAAAGAGAAGAGGGCCCCTCATAAACCATAGCGGTCATTTACGTGCAGGAGCTGGGCAAGCTGATCTATGCATATTTCTCTATTTTTCCCATAGACAACAACATGAAGGTGAGGGAATTTGGGACAGTTAATGGTGATGTCTTGAGGACAGTCCATATTCCGGTCAAGGTGATGGACGCCGTGAGGCATATGAAGGCAGATAAGTCTCATGGGCCTAATCAGATATATCTAAGGAAGTGCCAGAAGCAAGAGAAGAAGTTGTGGGAGCCCTGTCTCAGATATATGAATTCAGTTCGGGACGGACGAGGTGTCGGATGACTAGAGGGTGACTAATGTTGTGCCTCTCTTTATGAAGGCAAAGCTGTAGAAATGGTCTACATGGACTTCAGTAAGGCACTTTATACGCCTCAAGATGCCCAGCACTTCCTCAAGACATCTCCACAACTGTCCCAATTCCCCAGTCTTCATGTCTTTCTCCGTGTTAAAAATGGACAAATACCCATCGAGGACTTTGCCCATCTCCTGCATCTCCACACAGAGATGAAAACATAGAAACATAGAAAATTAAGTGCAGGAGTGGGCCATTCGGCCCTTCGATATGATCATGGCTGATCACCTAAAATCAGAACCCCGTTCCTGCTTTTTCCTCATATCCCTTGATTCTGTTAGTCCCAAGACCTCAATCTAACTCTCTCTTGAACACATGAAGTGAATTGGCCTCCACTGGCTTCTGCGGCAGAGAATTCCACAGATTCACAACTCTCTAGGTGAAAAAGTTTTTCCTCATTTCAGACCTAAATGGCCGTCCCCTTATTTTTAAACTGTGACCCCTGGCTCTGGACTCCCCCAACATCGAGAACATTTTTCCTGCATCTAGCCTGTCCAATCCCTTAAGAATGTTATGTTTCTATAAGATCCCCTCTCATCCTTCTAAATTCCAGTGAATACAAGCCCAGTCGACCCATTCTTTCATCATATGGCAGTCCCGCAATCCCAGGAATTAACCTGGTGAACCTACACTGCACTCCCTCAATAGCAATAATGTCCTTCCTCAAATAGACCAAAATTGCACACAATACTCCAGGTGCGGTCTCACCAGGGCCCTATGCTACTGCAGTAGGACCTCCTTGCTCCTAAACTGAAATCCTTTTGCAATGAAGGCCAACATGCCATTAGCTTTCCTCACTGCTCCTGCACCTGCATGCTTACTTTCACTTATTTGCACTTGATAACCCAGCTGTTGGCGGTTGTGCAATAAACAAGCAGAAGCAGAGGCAGAAGTGACTGATGTACAAGCACACCCAGGTCTCATTGTAACTCCCCTTTTCCTAATCTGAGACCATTCAGATAATAATCTGCCATCCTGGTTTTGCCAACAAAGTGGATAATCTCACATTTATCCACATTATACTGCACCTGCCATGTATTTGCCCACTCACCCAACCTATCCAAGTCACCCTGCAGCATCATGATATCCTCCTCGCGGCTCACACTGCTACCCAGCTTTGTATCATCAGCAAACTTGGAGATGTTCACATTTAATTCCCTCGTATAAATCGTTAATTAACCCCTTTGGCCTCCTCTGTTGAATTTTAAATTTCTCCCAGTCCTTCAGTTTGCTGCTTCCTCTGGCCATTTTATATGCCTCTTCCTTGGTTTTAACACAATCCTTGATTTCCCTCATTAGCCACGGTTGAACCGCCTTCCTAGTTTTATGTTTTCGCCAGACAGGGATGAACAATTTCTGGAGTTCATCTATGCGCTTTAAATCTTTGCTGATGAGGTATGTGGGCTGGGGAGGTTGTGGGGGCGGTGGGGGAGAGAGCTCGGAGTAAATACAATACAATACAATACAATTCAATTTATTGTCATTTGGACCCCTTGAGGTCCAAACGAAATGCCGTTTCTGCAGCCATACATTACAAACAAATAGACCCAAGACACAACATATTTTACATAAACATCCATCACATTGCTGTGATGGAAGGCCAAAAATTTTTTCTCTCCACTGCACTCTCCCCCCCATGTCAGAGTCAAAGTCAAAGCCCCCGGCGGGCGATGGCGAATTGTCCCGTGGCCATTTAAGCCACGTCGGGTGATGCAAGGTCGCACACCGGGTCTTGATGTTAGAGCCCCCGGCGCGCGCTCGCAAACTCCCGCGGCCATTCCAAGCCGCGCGGGGCGGTGCTGTAAGGCCCCGCTCCAGGAGCTCTTCAACCCCGCAACTCGGGCGGGAGAAGTCGCCGCTGCGGAAGCCCCGAAAAGCGGTCTCCCTCCAGGGACCCGCGGGCTCCCGGTGTCGTCCGCCAAACCCGCAGTTGCAGCCACCGAATCTCCGGGGGTCGGGTCGCAGCAGCATCCACCACAGCTCCACCCGCTCTGGACTCGGCCAGCTCCGCGACGGTGAGGTGAGTAGTCAGCACCAGAGCCCCCGGTTTTCCTGTTGGAGGCCGCTCCTCGTTGCAGCCCCAACGACAACGGAGACCCGACAAAGAAAAGGTCGGGTCTCCCGTGCAGGGAGAGATTTAAAAGTTACCCCCAACCCCCCCACACCACCCCCACCCCCCCACACACATACCCCAACAAAAAATAACAAAAACTACATTAAAACATAGACATAAAATAATAAAAACGCAGACGGACTGCAGAGGCCGCTGCAGACGAGAGTCGCGCCGCCTACCGGAAGGGATTGTGGGGGGTATCATGGGGGAGGGAGGCACGAGCCAGCGAGGGGGACCAGAGGGGAAGAGGCTGGAGCGGACTCACAGCAGTCGCTGGGCGTTCTCCTTCGCCAGGATCAGATTCTCTGCTTTCCGTTTAGCGACATTTCCCGCGCCAGGCCGGGCTGTTTACTCCGAAAATTGTGTCCGGTTGGAAATCTGCGCCGGCCAGCCACAGCTCCAGTAAAGACGTGATGACGCAGGGAGTGGACAGGAGAAAGACCAATCCACGCGGCGCTGAACGGCAGGAGAGGAGATCGATCTGCGCACGCGCAGTTTTAAAGATATTTAAACCTCGCTAACGTTTACATTAGACCACCAATCGGAACGAAACTTGGTGCAATCGTAGCACTGGAGAACGGTAAGCTGGCGAAAAATCGTAGTAACGTTTTTGCAAAAATAGAATGATCGCGCAACCGGAAGATAACAAGATTAGAGCTTTAGTTATGAATAGATTTGCCAGTCTATCCTGGCCAATTCCCGTCTCATACCTTCAACGTCTCCTTTCTTTAATTTCAGGACCCTGTTCTCTAAATTAACCGTGTCACTCTCCATCCTAATGCAGAATTGCACCATATTATGGTCACTGTTGCCCAAGAGGCTTTGCACAACAAGATCGCTAACTAATCCTTCCTCATTACATAATACCCGGTCTAGGATGGCCTGCCCTCTAGTCAGTTCCTCTACATATTGGTTTAAAAACCCACCCCGTATACATTCCAGGAAATCATCCTCAGTGCCGTTACCAGTTTGGTTGGCCCAATCTATATGTAGATTAAAGTGACCCTTGATAACTGTTGTATTGGGCATAGGTAGGGAGGGATTTGACCAGGGGGGATAAGATGGAGTCGAGGTATGTGGAAATAAGTTTGGTGGGACAAGAACACGCGGAAACAATGGGTCTGCCAGGACAGTCAGGTTCGTGGATTTTGGGGAGAAGATAAAATCGGGACGTGCGGGGCTGGGGAACGATGAGGTTGGAGGCTTGGGAGGGCAGGGAGCCGGAAGTGATGAAGCCAGCGATAGTGTTTGAGATAATGGCCTGGTGCTTGTCTGTGGGGTCATGGTCCAAGGATAAGTAGGAGGAGGTGTCTGAAAGTTGGCGCTTGAGTTGGCGAGAGGTCAGCGCGCCAGACTACCATGGCACCTTCCTCATCGGCAGGTTTGATCACCCAGTCGGGGTTGTTGCAGAGTGAGTGGAGAGGGCTGTACGTTCAGGGGGGGAGAGATTAGAGTGAGACAGGGGAGTGGAGAAGTTGAGGCAGTTGATGTCCCGCCGGCAGTTTAGAATAAAAAGGACAAAAGCGGGTAGACGGCCATGAGGGGGGGTCCAAGAGGATGGGGTCTGTTGGAGAAGGGAGAAAGGGTCATCACTAGGAGGTGAGGACTCCTTCCCATGGAAAAACGCTTGGATGCGGAGGCGACGGAAGAAGAGCTCCACATCGTGGTGGGCGCGGAACTCATTGAGGTGGGGACGGAGGGGAACAAAGGTGAGGCCTCTGCTGAGGACAGATCATCAGAGAGGGGGAGGTCAGGGGGGATGGTAAACATACGGCAAGGAAGGGGGTTGGGACCGGAGGAAGGCAGATGAGTGGACAGAGGCCGAGGCGATGTCTGGTAGGGGGGTGGTGGGTGGTCAGGGAGGAGGGGGGTATGAGGACTATAGTGTGGGTGGGGAGGAGCTGGGGTCACATTGTATAAGGGGGAAGGGGACGACCCAGTGGAACACCCACTGAGGTTTCCTGTGTTGGGGGGGGGGGGGGGGGTCAGCACTAGGACCCAGCACAATCAGACTCCGTGGTGTGAGAGTTTGCAGCATGGAGACTTCAGGCCCGGAGCTGAGCCTAGGACTCAGGTAAGGCGATGGCTGCGGCCTGCTGGTGGGCAGTGGAGTGGTGAGGATCGGTAGAGTCACTGGTGGAGGTCCGCGGGGAGTGGAGTCCGGGTCAGTGGGCGAAGCGTCGGAAGTCCCGGTCAGTGGATGGCCGGTGAGGGTCGACAGGCCCCGCTTTTGAAGAAATAACTGAAAAAGGTTGATGAGGGCAAGGCAGTGGATGTTGTCTAAAGGACCTTTGATAAGGTTCCTCATGGTAGGGCTGCTTTGGAAGGTACGAGAAGAGCATTTAAAATACATTTTGACAAGTACATGGATAGGAAAGGTTTAGAGCGATAGTGCCAAACACGGACAAATGGGACTAGCTGATGGGGCCACTTGGTCAGTATGGATGGATAAAGGTCACAAATCTAAACTAAAGAAAGCTCTTCTTATCTGTGTCGATTATTAAGAGATTTATCCAAAGAAATTTCATCTGAAGTTAAATCGTACATACTAGGGACAATTTCCAATTTTTACTGAAGCCAATGAACCTTCAAATCTGCATGTTTCTGGAGTGTTGAACGAAACCAGAGCCCCCTGGAGGAAACCGACGTGGTTACACGGAGAACGTACAAACTCCGTAGAGACAGATTGAATCCAGGACTCTGGTGCTGTAAGGCAACAGCTATACTGCTATGCCATTGTACCAGCCCTAAGGGAAAGCCTATGAGTGAAATGTATGAAGTAAGTGGATGAAATCAGGGAGGTGAAATAGGGGGAGGAGACATAAAACCAAAGGGGGACCCTAGGTCAGATCAGAAGCCACATGGGCTTCAGCCTGTCATTCATCAAATTGTTATTGTTGTAGAGAGAAAACAAATCTTTCCTTTTTGTCTACCACTTCCAAGCTGAAATAAGAAATCTGAAACTGGATGCTAGATGTCAATTTTCTTTCCCATAAGCAATAAACCATCGGTCTCCAACCTCATCTACTGTATCCGTTGTTCCAGGTGTCAACTCCTGAACATTGTCGAGACCAAGCGCAGGCTCGGCGATCGTTTCGCTGAACACCTCCGCTTAGTCCACCTTAACCTACCCGATTGCTCAGCACTTTAACTCCACCTCCCATTCCCAATCTGACCTTTCTGTCCTGGGCCTCCTCCATTGTCAGAGTGAGACCCAGTGCAAATTGGAGGAACAGCACCTCATATTTCGCTTGGGTAGCTTACACCCCAGCGGTATGAATATTGACTTCTCTAACTTCAAAGAGCCCTTGCTTTCCCTCTCTCTCCATCCCTTCCCCATTCTCAGTTCTCCCACCAGTCTTACTGTCTCCGATTACATTCTATCTCTGTCCCGCACCCTCCCTTGACATCAGTCTGAAGAAGGGTCTTGACCCGAAACGTCACCCATTCCCTGAGTTACTCCAGCATTTTGTGTCTACCTTTGATTTAAACCAGCATCTGCAGTTCTTTCCTGCACAAACCATCAGTCTGTCTTTGTAAATAATCAGCCTGTGTAATCAGGCCTGATTAAACAAAGCTGTACTTTAGCCAAAAATGTATACATTTTCCAACCATTTTGAGCAATCCCATTTTAGATGAACTAATTAATCAATGAAAAAAAACCTGCTTTTAATTGTTTTGTTCAGTTAAACTGCAATTGCTTAACGTCAATAATCCATTCAGTGGTTACGTCCTCAGAGCTATTTCACGCTTGCCTGAGCATCACTTGCTACATACAAGACTCAATAAGACTCAGACAATTCTACCAGGGTAAATCTAATTCGAGGATAAATTACTGAAGAAATTAGATATACGGAAACCACACAGTTGTCCCAGACACTTGAAATCTAAAGCCAACAAATGCCTCTTGCTAACCCAGTACAAATATCTATATTTGGCATCATATTTTTTACTTTTTTTACTTACTTACTTTATTAATTTATTGAACATGTTAAAAAATACAAACACAAATAAACTTGTAAGCAATAAAAAAGAAAATAAAACACAAAGGAAAACAGACAAATAAGTAACTCAAATAATACAAATAATATCGTTCATGTTCAAAAGGGGTAAGAAGAAGTTTGAAAACTTTTCTGGTCCTACCCCCTCTTATTTTCTATACATTTTCATGGAAAAAACAAAATAATGGGAACAAATGGACCCAAAATCTGTTGAACATTCCACAAACAAGACATAGGGCATTGGCATTGGGGTCAACCACATGTCTATTGCAAAAGATGCAATATATATTCCTGAATATATTTCTGAATTGTTGATCCCAACAGTACTAACAATTGTCATTGCTGTCTACCTAATGTATCCGGTAGGCGGCGCGACTCTCGTCTGCAGCGGCCTCTGCAGTCCGTCTGCGTTTTTATTATTTTATGTCTATGTTTTAATGTAGTTTTTGTTATTTTTGTTGGGGTATGTGTGTGGGGGGGTGGGGGTGGTGTGGGGGGGTTGGGGGTAACTTTTAAATCTCTCCCTGCACGGGAGACCCGACCTTTTCTTTGTCGGGTCTCCGTTGTCGTTGGGGCTGCAACGAGGAGCGGCCTCCAACAGGAAAACCGGGGGCTCTGGTGCTGACTACTCACCTCACCGTCGCGGAGCTGGCCGAGTCCAGAGCGGGTGGAGCTGTGGTGGACGCTGCTGCGACCCGACCCCCGGAGATTCGGTGGCTGCAACTGCGGGTTTGGCGGACGGCACCGGGAGCCCGCGGGTCCCTGGAGGGAGACCGCTTTTCGGGGCTTCCGCAGCGGCGACTTCTCCCGCCCGAGTTGCGGGGTTGAAGAGCACCTGGAGCGGGGCCTTACATCACCGCCCCGCGCGGCTTGGAATGGCCGCGGGAGTTTGCGAGCGCACGCCGGGGGCTCTAACATCAAGACCCGGTGTGCGACCTTGCATCACCCGGCGTGGCTTAAATGGCCACGGGACAATTCGCCATCGCCCGCCGGGGGCTTTGACTTTGACTCTGACATGGGGGGGGAGAGTGCAGTGGAGAGAAAAGTTTTTTTGGCCTTCCATCACAGCAATGTGATGGATGTTTATGTAAAATATGTTGTGTCTTGGGTCTATTTGTTTGTAATGTATGGCTGCAGAAACGGCATTTCGTTTGGACCTCAAGGGGTCCAAATGACAATAAATTGAATTGAATTGAATTGAATTGAATACTTTGCCTTATCAGTCAAGGTAAATACACAATAGGTACTTTAAAAACAGGCTTGTTGAAACGTGAGATTCTTTGCGGATATAATACAAGAAGAAAACCTAATGCCCTAATCACCAAAGCATTAACTTAACACTCACTTATGTGGCATGTCCTGCGTATTTTCACCTGCTTCGACTGGAGGCAAGGCAGAGCCATCAATGACCATTCTCTCTGCTATCACATCTGCATGAGTAAAGAACAAAAATGTCATTCTTAGCCACACATCATTCAATCTCAAGGTATGATCCTTGTTGTAAAACTATTTGTTGCAACAACATAGCCCCACAATCCGATCAAATACGCAAAGGTGAAATTCCTGCTGTCCAATCAATCATGATGTGAAACTGAAAAGTTAATTAACTGCATTTAAATACGAATTGGAATGTGATCTTTACATCTTGAACATAGTTTCATTTCTCATAGGCACAAGTACACAGCATTTATTATTGGAGTAACTCAGCGGGACAGGCATCATCTCTGGAGAGAAGGAACTAGACTAAGTGGGACCCGTTGGGTCCCATTCTCACATGGGAGGCCTGGTCCCCCAACGCAATATTCCGCCTCTCCACCAATTCCAATATTCCACCACTCACGCATAGCCCCCAACTGCTCAGGTGCGGCTGACGGGTCCCTTTTGTGACGCCTCTGATCCCCCTTCCTCCCCTCACCCTCCCACTTCGCCTCTTGTCCTTACCCCCCGCCCCCCCCATCCACTCTTTGTGGCTCTCCGGCGGCGCAGCCATTCACTCCCATTGTGTTCCCATTGTGATGTAGAACACGCACGTATTACTGCGCAGGTGCAGCTGACGGCAACGGCAAGTGGTAAAGGGATTTATTAAAGCTTCAAATGTGAATAACTCTTAAAATATAACAACAATTTAAACGTTAAAGAGGGGATGTATTCAGTCCATTCTTTCTTGTTGCATCTCTTGTTGTATTCTGCAGCCAGGGGAGGGGGTCGGCTTCAGGCGGGAGCTCTCAGGGGCTGGTGGGGGGAGTGTCCTGCAGCCTGGGGAGGGGCACAGCTTAAGACATGGCCTGCTGCTGTGGGGGGGTGGGGGGTTGTGTGCAAGGGGAGGGGGATGGGGGTGTGTGGGTGGGTGTGGTGAGCCTCCAGAACTCACAGTTCACTCAGCCACGGTTTGTGGACTCACAGTTCACTCAGCCACGGCTTGTGGACTCACAGTTCACTCAGCCACGACTTGTGGACTCACAGTTCACTCAGACCTCTGGACTCAGGCTCGTCTTCTGGGCTCAAGCACGACTTCCGGACTCAAGCGCGACTTCCGGACTTAGCACGACTTCCGGACCCAGCATGACTTCCGGACTCAGTACGACTTCCGGACTCACACTTCACTCACTCACAGCTTGTGGACTCACAGTTCACTCACTCACAGCTTGTGGACTCACACTTCACATACTCACGGCTTGTGGACTCACAGTTCACTCACTCATGGCTTGTGGACTCACAGTTCTGGACTCAACTCACACTCACGGCTTCCAGGCTGACTGACTCAAGCCCGGCCTCCGGGGCTTTATTCTCCTCGCCCTCGGAAGGGACGTTACCTTCATGGTGACTGACAGGCAAGAAGACCAATCTGCTGATCTCATGATTTTTTAAACCTTCATAACTTTTGTAATATTCCACCGATCGGAACAAAACTTGGTGCGCTTGGAGCAGAGGAGAACGGGGAGTAAGGTGGCGAAATATCCTAACGATATAGGGTACCATTTTTGCGCAAATTTAAAAACAACGCAGACCAGAAATGATCAAGATGAGAGTTTTACTAATAGTATAGATGGGTGACGTTTCGGGTCTCGTCACCCATTCCTTCTCTCCAGAGATGATGCCTGTCCCGCTGAGTTACTCCAGCATTTTGTGTCTATCTTCAATTTAAACCAGCATTGCAGTTCTTTCCTACAGCATTTTGTGTTGTTGGCCATGAATTAAAGGATGGCAGCTATAGTTTTTATTTTAATAAACATACTGCCAACACAGTCACTTGTCATCAAGCAAATCTATTGAAAGATAATAGACCATCTTGAATCTAACTATTTTCTTTTCATCATCATGCTTAATTTATGTGGCTTTCGATTAAGATAAATTAGTTTAATTTATTGTCACGTCTTAAATCAATCCCTTATCACAATAACTTGAATCTATAATGAAAATGCAATGGCAGGTCCTGCGAATTAGCAGACAGCTACAAGTTGCAGTCACATTAAGACCGACTTACAATGTGTCAAGTTTGAAAATGGGGATAACTTGAGCCTTTTAGGATGAGTTAACTAGAGACCACAACATTTCACTCAATCATTTGGGAGACATTAAAAAAATCAGATCACAGGGTTGGCTTATGTGCATGCAGACAGTGTGGGCATTCATTTATATGAGTACTTGAATTGTTTACCTACATCAGCCATCACAATTCGGCCAGATGCAGTTTGTATTTTTGTGGCCAAGTCCTGTTCTAAAACACTGCAATCTTACTTGTGTCCAAAGTTTAATTTAAATATCCATTACATAGATTTTTAGAGTAATGAATGGCAAAGCATATAATATAATCTGTAAAATCTGTAAAAGGAACAAATACTACTTAAAGATCATTACAGCTATCTATTCAAGCGCCAAGAATGCTTTTAATGTAATATGTCCCAAAACAGAACAATGAAATTCTTATGTATTCAAATTATTTTGTAATAAGTGAATAGCATCATGTGAAGCTGTGTATCTGAGTGTTCCATCTGTACAAATTATTGATTAGGGCGGCACTGTAGCACAGCTGGTTGTGCACTAACTCACAACACCAGAGACCCGGGTTCCATTCTGACCTTGAGTGCTGTCTGTGTGGAGTTTGAACGTTCCCTCTGTGACTGCATAGGTTTCTTCCGAATGCCCCAGTTTCCTCCCACATCCTAAAGCCGTGCGGATTTGTAGGTTAATTGGCCCTCTGGAAATTGTTGCGAGTGTTTGCGGTAGTGGGATTACATAGAACTAGTGTGAATGAACAATCAATGCTTGGCGTTGGCTCCGTAGGCCGAAGGGCCTGTTTCCATGCTGTATCTCTAAACTGAATTAAAATGCACTAGAAGTGTGTACGAAGGAACTGCAGATACTGGTTTACACCAAAGATAGACACAAAATGCTGAAGTAACTCAGCGGGCCAGGCAGCATCTCTGGATAGGTTTCGGATTGACGTTTCCGATTGAGTCCTTCTACAGACTGAGTCAGGGGAGAGGGAAATGAGAGATATGGAAGGGCAAGGTGAGAAAATGGTGTGGATCCACTTTTAGATTCCTGACGATGATGTGAAAGCAGAAATTAATTATAGCAATCACCTTTCCAAAGACCTCAAAAAAATTCAATTTGCAGTTTTCATTGAATAAAAATGCACTTACCTTGGACCAAGTTCAACAACCCCACTGTAAACGCGGACGTCATCACTGGCTAACTGAACAAATGATTAGATTTCTAGATTTTAAAAGAGCTTTCACTGTCTCCAAACCGACACAGCACAGCAAGTATTTTTGTACCATTTTAAGGGCACACGCTATTGCCCATTCCGTTTAAAACTGTTTGTGATAGTTTATAATGGGCAAAAGGATAAAGATGACGCAAATAGTGCAACTGCAGACGTGGGGACAAGCCTAACAGAGCAAAAACAAAAGGTTACGTGGAATCCCATATCCTGCAACATTTGCAATAATTTGAAAAATATGCTATTAATGCTCAAATTAATCCTATAATTAAACAGGTAGATTAAACAGGTAGCCAAGGAAGAATTCAAAATCTATTAACATTTGTAATGCAAGTGAATCAAAAGATGTTTAAAATAACATTTGTTTGTTTAGATATAGATCAGTGTTTTTTAGAACTCACTTCATACTAACCCTTGGTACAATACATAGAAACATAGAAATTAGGTGCAGGAGTAGGCCATTCGGCCCTTCGAGCCTGCACCGCCATTCAATATGATCATGGCTGATCATCCAACTCAGTATCCCGTACCTGCCTTCTCTCCATACCCTCTGATCCCCTTTGCCACAAGGGCCACATCTAACTCCCTCTTAAATATAGCCAATGAACTGGCCTCGACTACCCTCTGTGGCAGAGAGTTCCAGAGATTCACCACTCTCTGTGTGAAAAAAGTTCTTCTCATCTCGGTTTTAAAGGATTTCCCCCTTATCCTTAAGCTGTGACCCCTTGTCCTGGACTTCCCCAACATCGGGAGCAATCTTCCTGCATCTAGCCTGTCCAACCCCTTAAGAATTTTATAAGTTTCTATAATACCTGGTTACATTTCCTACTCACTCATCTCCAAATTGCGAACAGTCTGTTAGAGGAGATCTTAATGCAAAATGATTTGTCATTCAAATATCAGCCAAATTGTCTTTCCAAGTGCTATCCAAATTCTGAAACTATTCAATGCTTCACATTGATCGAGCATGTGCTTGTGAACTTTGCTTGGGAAAGGTAAACTACATTCTGACTTTAATATGAAAGTGGCATGAACACCCACAGTGCAAAAAAAAGGCTTGTTAACATAATAAGAATTGTATTAGCAATTCTTGTAACTGACAAAAAAGATGGAAAAGCGAATGAAAGAAAGCAGTTAAAATATATGAAATGGTGAAGTGGTACCTGGATGGTCATTCCATTCTGTAGCTTCATTCTGTTCCTCGATGGTGTAGCATTCAGCCACTGGATTTACATAGGTCAACTGTTCTGAGAAAGTACAAGTCATTTCCTCATATTCAGCAGGATTTACTTGTTGTGCAGTGTCCAAGGGCACTTGTCCAAATTCTTCTGTAATGCTGGTGATTTCTGAACTCTGTACCGTAGAAATCTGCACAGTTACAGGGCAATTGGTAGTTAAGGAGTACAGTGCATCTTTCCCAACAGTCTGTACTAGAGTATTCAACGTAGGAAGCTCTGCTGCCAACGAAGGGGTATTGTCTTCAACAATGGAATTCCTGCATGGTGACTGAGTTTGGCATGAAGATGCTGGCTCATCAATCGCAGTCCTCTCATGCTGTCCGTTTTGCCCTTCCACTTTGGAAGATTCCTCTCCCGAACTCAAGGCTTGTGGCTTGCCATTCACTTCATTTCCACCTCCGTAACTGGGTTGATTGGCTTCGACATCAATGAGTTTCACATTGAAATATTCCTTGAATTTCTGATCCGAATCAGATTCATCACAAGTCGACGTGTCTGATTCACACTTCATGTACAATTCATTGGGCTGCCCTGGTTTCTTTCTGATTGCATTCCTTTTGGTCTTGCTCTTCTTTTTCTCCACAACGCACTGTTGCTGATTCAGATTTTCCTCCGAGTTGCTGATGGTCAGCTTGCTCTTGACGATGGGTTCAGCAGCAGGGGAATGGCAGGTGTTCTGCACAGGCTCCATGTGGTGTAGATACTGGTGGCCTGCCTCACACTGCCACACCACAGCCACCGAGCAGTCACACATCTGTTGCAGTTCATACAACAATGGTTCCTGCTTGCATGTCTGCTTATGGTGCTCATACCACACCACCAGAGTCTTCAACGAGCTAACTGCATGCTTTCTTACTGTAGGCAAACCAGAAAAGTCAACTTAACATTGTGAACGTTCCTGTGAGGTTGCTCAGACCAGTATTATTTCATTCCGATATACAACCATATAACAATTACAGCACGGAAACAGGCCATCTCGGCCCAACAAGTCTGTGCCGAACAATTATTTTCCCCTAGTCCCATCTACCTGCACTCAGACCATAACCCTCCATTCCTTTCCCATCCATATACCTATCCAATTTATTTTTAAATGATAAAATCGAACCTGCCTCCACCATTTCCACTGGAAGCTCATTCCACACAGCTACCACTCTCTGAGTAAAGAGTTCCCCCTCATGTTACCCATAAACCTTTGTCCCTTAATTCTCAAATCATGTCCTCTTGATCATGTCCTCTTGTTTGAATCTTCCCTACTCTCAATGGGAAAAGCTTGTCCACGTCAACTGTCTATCCCTCTCATCATTTTAAAGACCTCTATCAAGTCCCCCCTTAACCTTCTGCGCTCCAGAGAATAAAGACCTAACTTATTCAACCTTTCTCTGTAACTTAGTTGCTGAAACCCAGGCAACATTCTAGTAAATCTCCTCTGTACTCTCTCTATTTTGTTGACATCCTTCCTATAATTGGGCGACCAAAATTGTACACCATACTCCAGAATTGGTCTCACCAATGCCTTGTACAATTTTAACATTACATCCCAACTTCTATACTCAACATTTTCAGAAATTGGATGGGAAGCTAGTACTACCCTCGCCCACCTGAGAGAAGTTCTACCAGGTGTGACATGCAGACTTTGGCAGTAAGTTACAGCTCACAAAGACATTAGGGTGACCTCATGATGCAATGGGGTTAAGCTACAATACGCACGATCTGTAATCCTTTTGGTCTCCAAATTGGTCAAGAACAGGATCTACATGGATCAAACACTGACAACCATTTACCTTCCCTCTCTGGAACGTGGCCCAAATCATGATTTATCATAGCACCAGTGTGTTGTATTGGCTCTGCTCTTTTGTCCTCCAAGACTGGATCCTGTTCAATGATTTTGGCAGTGCATTATCACTGTAAATCATGGCAGCTCTCATAACACATCTACAGGCTTTGGTCACTTGTTGCTGTACCTTCCCTCTCCTGGTAGTTTACCCATCACAACCTTGTCCTTGAGTTGGACTCAATGAGAATAAATGCTGATTTAAATCAAATAATGAAATAATAAAATACAGAAAATGCTCAAAACACTCAGCAATTAAGGCAGCATCTGTGAAGAGAGCTCTTCCTATGGGTCTAGAACCAGAAATATTTAATCTGTTTCTATTTCCACAGATATTAGAAACATAGAAAATAGGTGCAGGAGGAGGCCATTCGGCCCTTCGAGCCAGCACCGCCATTCATTGTGATCATGGCTGATCGTCCCCTATCAATAACCCGTTCCTGCCTTCTCCCCATATCCCATGACTCCGCTAACCCCTAGAGCTATATCTAACTCTCTCTTAAATCCATCCAGTGACTTGGCCTTCACTGCCCTCTGTGGCAGGGAATTCCATAAATTCACAACTCTCTGGGTGAAAAATTGTTTTTCACCTCAGTCTTAAATGGCTCCCCTTTATTCCAAGGCTGTGGCCCCTGGTTCTGGACTCGCCCAACATTGGGAACATTTTTTCCTGCATCTAGCTTGACCAGTCCTTTTATCATTTTATATGTTTCTATAAGATTCCCCCTCATCCTTCTAAACTCCAGTGAATACAAGCCTAGTCTTTTCAATCTTTCCTCATATGACAGTCCCGCCATCCCAGGGATCAATCTCGTGAACCTAAGCTGCACTGCCTCAATCACAAGGATGTCCTTCCTCAAATTAGGAGACAAAAACTGTACACAATACTCCAGATGTGGTCTCACCAGAGCCCGATACAACTGCAGAAGAACCTCTTTACTCCTATACTGAAATCCTCTTGTTATGAAGGTCAACATTCCATTAGCTTGCCTGCTGTACCTATAAGCCAACTTTCAGTGACTGGTGTACAAGGACACCCAGGTCCCGCTGTACCTCCCCCTTACCTAACCTAACCCCAGTGAGATAATAATCTGCCCCCTTGTTTTTGCCGCCAAAGTGTATAACCTTATTAATTGGATAATTGCTTTATCTTCTGCATATTACCAATATTTTTTGCTTTTATTTCATCGTCTGATCTCATGATTTGAGTGTAAATATCCTTAGGATATTTCAATCTTTCCTCATATGACAGTCGCGCCATCCCAGGGATCACTCTCGTGAACCTACGCTGCATTGCCTCAATGCAGTATAATGTGGATAAATGTGAGGTTATCCATTTTGGTGGCAAAAACAGGAAAGCAGACTATTATCTAAATGGTGGCCGACTAGGAAAAGGGGAGATGCAGCGAGACCTGGGTGTCATGGTACACCAGTCATTGAAAGTAGGCATGCAGGTGCAGCAGGCAGTGAAGAAAGCGAATGGTATGTTAGCTTTCATAGCAAAAGGATTTGAGTATAGGAGCAGGGAGGTTCTACTGCAGTTGTACAGGGTCTTGGTGAGACCACACCTGGAGTATTGCGTACAGTTTTGGTCTCCAAATCTGAGGAAGGACATTATTGCCCTAGAGGGAGTACAGAGAAG
The DNA here is from genome assembly GCF_010909765.2 of Amblyraja radiata. Classification (NCBI taxonomy): domain Eukaryota; kingdom Metazoa; phylum Chordata; class Chondrichthyes; order Rajiformes; family Rajidae; genus Amblyraja; species Amblyraja radiata. The sequence continues at coordinate 14,752,651 of NC_045990.1, forward strand.
GTTCACCAGACTGATTCCTGGGATGTCAGGACTGTCTTATGAAGAAAGACTGGATAGACTTGGTTTATACTCTCTAGAATTTAGGAGATTGAGAGGGGATCTTATAGAAACTTATAAAATTCTTAAGGGGTTGGACAGGCTAGATGCAGGAAGATTGCTCCCGATGTTGGGGAAGTCCAGGACAAGGGGTCACAGCTTAAGGATAAGGGGGAAATCCTTTAAAACCGAGATGAGAAGAACTTTTTTCACACAGAGAGTGGTGAATCTCTGGAACTCTCTGCCACAGAGGGTAGTCGAGGCCAGTTCATTGGCTATATTTAAGAGGGAGTTAGATGTGGCCCTTGTGGCTAAGGGGATCAGAGGGTATGGAGAGAAGGCAGGTACGGGATACTGAGTTGGATGATCAGCCATGATCATATTGAATGGTGGTGCAGGCTCGAAGGGCCGAATGGCCTACTCCTGCACCTAATTTCTATGTTTCTATGTACAAGGATGTCCTTCCTCAAATTAGGAGACCAAAACTGTACACAATATTGACACAATATTGTACAACCTAGGTGAATGATGCAAACTCAGCAATGTGATTAACACGTTGAACTACTTGATCAAAAATCGTTTTCTTGTATAAATATCCTGTTGCACCTACTAATATTGGATATGTGATCACAGTCTTAGACTGAGACACATCTCGCCTTGCTCAAGTAAATTAAAACAACTCTGATGGTTAATGATTTGAGTCCTTGGGTCTTATTACGGATTGAGAGTTCCACAGCGTGGGAAATTGCAGCTATGCAGCAAAAAAATCTATTACATAATGCCACACAAAGTAACAGTTAAACCACAAAATCAACTTTGTAGAAACACAATTAGTCAGTTATGACTTTTGAGTCAATTCAATTTGTGTTAAGCAATAAGACTGCAATCCACCAACATGAAAGCTTCAAGAAGTCAATAGACAATAGACAATAGGTGCAGGAGTAGGCCATTTGGCCCGTCGAGCCAGCACCACCATTCAATGTGATCATGGTTGATCATTCCCAATTAGTACCCCGTTCCTGCCTTCTCCCCATATCCCCTGACTCCGCTATTTTTAAGAGCCCTATCTAGCTCTCTCTTCAAAGCATCCAGAGAACCTGCCTCCACCGCCCTCTGAGGCAGAGAATTCCACAGACTCACCACTCTCTGTGAGAAAAAGTGTTTCCTCGTCTCCGTTCGAAATGGCTTACTCCTTATTCTTAAACTGTGGCCCCTGGTTCTGGACTCCCCCAACATCGGGAACATGTTTCCTGCCTCTAGCGTGTTCAAGCTCTTAACAATCTTATATATTTCAATGAGATTCCCTCTCATCCTTCTAAACTCCAGAGTGTACAAGCCCAGCTGCTCCATTCTCTCCGCATATGACAGTCCCGACATCCCGGGAATTAACCTTGTAAACCTACACTGCACTCCCTCAATAGCAAGAATGTCCTTCCTCAAATTAGGTGAATGGAGAAATAGATTAAATGAAAAAGCACCAAGGGTCAGGGAGAATTAACCCCATCATTCTGCACAGGGCCAGATTTTGTTGGCCTGTGCAGAATCACAGCGTTGGCAGAAATAACCATGGCAAATGTTCTTTGTAATTGTTCGTAGCCTTCCCTCAGCAACCCTGGGGAATTAGCAAAATATATAGCCAGTATCTGGGATCACTGGACAGGAAAGCATGGATTTCCTATACATTCGATTCTGACAGTTTCACTTGATAGTCGCCTGGATTTTAAATGGGCTCCACTGGCAGTAAACCTATGGGTTAAGAACTGAAAAAAGAAAATGGTGGAAATTTTCCTTTCCTGTTCTGAAAAGGCGTCTTTGATCTAAAACATTAATTCTCTCTCTCTCTATTTCTCTCTGCAAATGTTTTCTGTTACAGTCAAAATATTGGAGTGAGTTTAAAGTGAGAAGACAATTTGATGCTGTTTTTGACAGCATTTTCCTTAAAACATTTTTTCTCTTTTTGTTTTATATATCCAGCATTTGCAGTTTTTTTTAATGTCAATTACCTGGCTGAAAATAAGTTGTTGCATTACAACATCGACAACAAAAGATTCACTGTGTTGCTGTGCAACAGAGTTTCTGACCTAGCAAAAGTCGCTATGTCCTCTCATCTACTGACCGCAATTAAGTTCACCAATGTCGTTCAACACTGAACGTTGCTAACCTACAAATGACTGGAGGTACACAAAATTGCTGGAGGAACTCAGCGGGTGCAGCAGCATCTATGGAGCGAAGGAAATAGGCGACGTTTCGGGCCGAGGATCACCACCAAGTATCATGTGTAGGAAAGAGCTGCAGATGCTGGTTGACACAAAATGCTGGAGTAACGCAGCAGGACAGGCAGCATCTCTCGAGAGAATGGGTGACATATTTTTTCAAGACCCTTCTTCAGACGGGTGTAATTACACCATACTGTCCAAATCTAAATTAAAACTAATTACATGGCCATGTAATTTCCACCCATTACTGGTTGAAATGGGAGTGACATGCAGGGAGCCAGCAAAACTGCAGCTGAGACAAACAATCACAGGAACCCTGAAAAATCCCATGTCCACTCATAACAATCTGTCTGTGGATGAACAATCCCAGGAAAGCACAGAGCCATCCTCAATAGAAAATAAAGATTAGAATTGTTTTAATGGAGGATGAATGCTGGTTGCATGTATTCCTGCATTCACCATCAAAAGTAAAAAACATCAAATTGTCTTCTCACTTTAAACTCACTCATTTTGACTACAACAGAAAAAAATTACTGTCTTATAGACAATAAGTACAGGAGTAGGCCATTCGGCCCTTCGAGCCAGCATCGCCAATTAATGTGATCATGGCTGATCATCCCCAATCAGTACCCCGTTCCTGCCTTCTCCCCATATCACCTGACTCCGCTATCTTTAAGAGCCCTATCCAGCTCTCTCTTGAAAGTATCCAGAGAATCGGCCTCCACCGCCCTTACCAGCACTGTACTGCTGTAAACCCCACTCTAAGTAACTCCTGAGATATTAATACAGAAGGTACACAAAAATGCTCGAGAAACTCAGCGGGTGCAGCAGCATCTATGGAGCGAAGGAAATAGGCAATATTTTGGGCCGAAACGTTGCCTATTTCCTTCGCTCCATAGATGCTACTGCACCCGCTGAGTTTCTCCAGCATTTTTGTGTACCTTCGATTTTCCAGCATCTGCAGTTCCTTCTTAAATATTAATACAGAACATCCTCAGCCAATTGATCAACAGACTTACCTTTATGTGACGAATTAATTTTCGAGTTCTGGTGTTCTGCTCCAGATTTGCTGTAATATATAATAAAATCATGAGGAGAGCAATTAATGCTTTGCTATTCTTGAAAAGTTGGTACAAAAATCAAGACAATTGGTTTTGCAGTATGTAGACACAAAATGCTGGAGTAACTCAGCAGGACAGGCAGCATCTCTGGAAAGAAGGAATGGATAATGGTTCGGGTCGAGACCCTTCTTCAGACTTTCTTCATGATTTACAGTGTCAGGAATCCAAAGTGTTGTTTTATTTCATGATGAGGCCTTACAGAAAGTGCATGATACAACAAAACTCACAGAATCCACATATAAATTTTTAAATTATGCCCTACTTCACTATTTTTTGGAGCGTATTATAATGTAGTTTGCAGCACTTTAGAGACTTAAATAAATTATTTACAATTTAATAAACAATGAAAACCATTTTGAACAAGAGATAGTCTAAGCACCTACCCTTGTTATGTAAGAGCATCACTATTACACTGTCCCCACCATGAACACCTTTATTGTTGGTCGCCATTAACTTGAAATGTACATCAATTGGTCATTTAACTACTGTGGCTGTGAGAGCAAGCCACAAGCTGTTCATTAGGTGGCAAGTGGTACAATTTGTGACTCTCCTGAGCCTTTGCAACATCTACAAGGCACGAGTATGATAACACACTGTCTAATTTCCTGGATGAGGGCAATTCCAATAACTTTCAAGAAACCTGACACAATCAAGACAAAGTAGCCAGTTGAATGGTAGCCTTGGATATTATAGACAATAGACAATAGGTGCAGGAGTAGGCCATTAGGCCCTTCGAGCCAGCACCGCCATTCACTGTGATCATGACTGATCATCCACACTCAGTACCCCGTTTCTGCCTTTTTCCCATATCCCCTCACTCCGCTATCTTTAAGAGCTCTATCCAACTCTCTCTTGAAAGCATACAGATAATTAGCCTCCACTGCCTTCTGAGGCAGAGAATTCCACAGATTCACATTGACAGTCCCGCCATCCCGGGAATTAACCTCGTGAACTGATGCTGCACTCCCTCAATAGCAAGATTTAGTTTAGTTTACTTTAGAGATACAGCGCGGAAACAAGTCCTTCGACCCATTGAGTCCGTGCCGACCAGCGATCTGCCACACATTAACACAAGCCTACACACACTAGAGACAATTTACACTTATACCAAGTATACAAACCCAAGCCAATTAACCTACAAACCTGTACGTCTTTGGAGTGTGGGAGGAATCCGAAGCTCTCGGAGAAAACCCGCGCGGTCACGGGGAGAACATACAAACTCCGTACAGGCAGCACCCGTAGGCAGGATCGAACCCAGGTCTCTGGCGCTGCAGGAGCCGTAAGGCAGCAACTTTACCGCTGTGACACCGCGCTGCCCTACCTTCTTCTGGTGCTCAGTGTTTCTTCTAACACTGAGCACCAAGCTGCAGTATGAACTATCTGCAAAGTGCACTGCCAAAATTCACTGCAGCCTCTTCAATAATCCTCAAAACATATGAACCTCTGCTTTCCTAGAAGGCCAGGAATATCAGTCCCACATTGGCCTCATCAGTCACCTCAGAACTGGAAGGGAAATAATAATTATTGATTTCAAAGGACTGCCTTAAGAGATTCACATATGTACAATAACAACACTGGAGTAAATAGTACACAGTATCCAGCTACTCTCTGAATCACTCAATCCTAACTCATAACCCAATTGTATTCAAAGACTAAAATATTCCAACTGTTGAATAAAAGCATTTTATTAAAAATGGGAAAGATGAAGACCATGAAAACAGTTAAATACATACGTTATTTTTTTTTAATGTATCCAAGAACACCAGGGGACCTCAACAACTTCACCAGACGTTCAGTGTCTGAAGGTGAGTCTAAACAGCAAATGATAATCCTTCACCTCGCTAATTGGAAAGATTATCAGGCTAAGTATGATTTGGCTGCATTATGCAGACAGTGTTTATGAAAGATCTGCTTTCTTCTATGTATCTTTTACTGCATGTGCACTGGTGTCTGAAAGAGATGTAGGCCATCTAGCATCACTGCAGTAATCCATTGCCAGCACCTGGCAGCTTCGAGTTTTTTGTTTGGATGGCACAAATATGTTGCCAACTTGTAATTATGAAATAATCAAAACTTTTAGAACCTGACTAACTGACCCATGCTTTGAAGGCCGCAACTGCACCTGGGAGGCTCGGGATGATAGAGTATTAAAAATTCTGTAAGTGTCCAGATTTGGCTCAGTTTGCTACATGTTGTAAATGAATGCAATAATTTTAAATAAGCTAAAGTCTAGGTACCCAACCAACACCGATGCATTTGTTTTGGGCCAGGTTTAACATTAAACTTTGATTCTGGTTCATGCTACAGTTGCTGCTTGAACTGCAGAGTCTTTTTCCACTATTTTCTGTCTATTTTGATTTAAAGACAGACATGTATTCTTGGTGTCTGCTGGTATTAGGATTATTTGAGATTCAGTTTTAATTTTATATCAGGACAGATTGTGCATTATGTTAAACATAGAAAATAGGTGTAGGAGTAGGCCATTCGGCCCTTGGAACCAGCACAGCCATTCAATATGATCATGGCTGATCATCAAAAATCAATACCCCATTCCTGCTTTCACCCCATAATCCCTTGATTCTGTTAGCCCTAAGAGCTATATCTAACTATCTCTTGCACATAATGCCACATAATGCAACAAGTACATTAAAGTAAGAATAACTGCAAGTGATGGTACAAAGCAACATTGTGTATGAAGACTCTGAGCAAGGTGTGTCCATTTTTAAGTGTCATTTTCCCTGAAACTGAATTTCTGCAGAGAAGGGCTACAATTGCTGTTTAAGTTTAGAATTCTGAAAAGGAGGCATATGTTCTGGGAAAGTCATGCACAGTGGCGCAGTGGTAGAGTTGCTACCTTACAGTACCAGAGACCTAGGTTTGATCCTGACTATGGGTGCTGTCTGTATGGACATTTGTGTACATTTTCTCTGCAACTGCGTGGGCTTTCTCTGGGTGTTCCAGTTTCCTCCCACATTCCAAAGACGTGCAGGTTTGTAGCTTAATTGGCTTTGGTAAATTTGTAAATTGTCCCTAGTGTGTGTGTGTAGTTTAGTTTGACCTGAAAATTGTCCCTAGTGTGTAGGATAGAACTAGTTCACGGTTGATCTTTGGTTGACGTGGACTCGGTTGGCCAAAGGACATGCTTCCACGCTGTATCTCTAAACCTAAAACTAAAGCACGCACAGAAACATACCACAGACAAACAGAATTTTGCAAGCCGACTCAGCCAGAATTCAACAATGATACCAAGAAAATACTGTAGTCATCCAAAAGCTTCCATAACTTTGATCCTGAGGTAAATTCAAGGAAAGTGTAACATAACATAGGAATCAGCCCTCTCTGAGGGAGGCTCCTGAAGATGTTTGGGAGAAATCAATGGTCAGATAACAGAGGATGCAGCCGCAGAACCACACCACAGCTCCAACAGGAGAAACTGAAACAACCATTGAAGGCTAGATATGAGAGAACCATTCACCAATGAAAATATTATGTGAACATCTCTGAAGTCCCGCAGACTCAAAATGCTGAAGTAACACAGCGGGGCAGGCAGCATAGACACAAAATGCTGGAGTATCTCGGGAGAGAAGAAATGGGTGACGTTTCGGGTCGAGACCCTTCTTCAGACTCCCCAAAGTCCCACCCAACCAGATTCGGGAACTTCTACTTTCCTACAACCGTTTAAGAAGGAACTGCAGATGCTGGAAAATCGAAGGTAGACAAAAATACTGGAGAAACTCAGCGGGTGAGGCAGCATCTATGGAGCAAACGAAATAGACGACGTTTCGGCACAAAACCCTTCTTCAGACTGATGTGAGGGTGGGGGGGAGGGAAGAAGAAAGGAAGAGGTGGAGTCAGAGGGCTGAGGGAGAGCTGAGAAGGGGAGGAGATAGTAAGGACTACCTGAAATTAGAGAAGTCAATGTTCATACCGCATAAATTGGAGGAGCAGAACCTCATATTTCACTTGGGCAGTTTGCACCCCAGCGGTATGAACATTGACTTCTCTAATTTCAGGTAGTCCTTACTGTCTCCTCCCCCTAGGAGGGGGGCAGCCTAGTCTCGGGCAGGGCCAGTGCCAAAGTGGGGGAGAGATCAGCTCCGAGGGGAGGAGTCAGCAAACAGGAGGTGGGGTCAGCACCTAGGGGAGCAGTCAGCGCTGTGGGCGGGGTCAACGGCGTGGGGAGAGGTCAGTGCCGAGTGAAGGGTCAGTGCCGTGGGGAAAGTTCAGGGCCGTGGAGAGGTCAGTGCCGAGGGAGAGGTCAGCGCCATGGGGAAGGGTCACTGCCGTGGGGAGGGGTCAGTGCCAAAGGGTCAGTGCCGTGGGGAGTGGTCAGCCTGTGGGGATGGGTCAGCGCTGTGGGGATGGGTTAGCGCCGTGGGGTAGTCACCGCCGTTGGGAGGGGTCAGTGTTGGGGGAGAGGTCAGTGCTGATGGAGGGGTCAGTGTCTTGGGGAGGAGTCAGCACTGAGGGAGGGGTCAATGCTGGGGGAGGGGTCAGTGCCTGTGAGGCGGGTTCAGTGCCATGGGGAGGGGTCAGTGCCGAGGGGCGGGCTACTGCCCAGTGGGCGGAGTCAGGGACTAGGGGGTGGAGTCAGGGATTAGTGGGCAGTCAGGGACTAGGGGGCAGAGTCAGGGACTAGGGGCGGAGTCAGGGGCTAGGGGCGGAGCCAGGGACTAGGGTGCGGTCAGTGATTTGAGGGCGGGGTCAGGGACTGGGGTGGCGGGGTCATGGACTAGTGGGCGGAGTCAGGAACAGGGAGCGGAGTAAGGGGCTAGGGGGCGGTCAGTGACTAATGGGCGGAGTCAGGGACTGGGGGGTGGGGTCGGGGACTGGGGTGGTGGGGTCATGGACGAGTGGGCGGAGTCAGGGGCTAGGGGGCGGAGTCAGGGGCTAGGGGGCGGGGTCAGGGGCTAGTGGGCGGAGTCAGGGACTAGTGGGCGGAGTCAGGGACTAGGGGGCAGAGTCAGGGACTGGGGGCGGAGTCAGGGACTAGGGGGCGGAGTCAGGGACTAGGGGGGCGGAGTCATAGACTAGGGGGCGGAGTTAAGGACTAGTGGGCGGAGTCAGGGACTAGGGGGCGGAGTCAATGATTAGTGGGCGGAGTCAGGGACTAGGGGGCGGTGTCAAGGACTAGTGGGCGGAGTCACTGACTAGTGGGCGGGGTCAGGGACTGGGGGGCGGGTTCAGGGACTAGGGGGCGGAGTCAGGGACTAGGGGGCGGAGTCAGGGACTAGGGGGCGGAGTCAATGATTGGTGGGCGGAGTCAGGTACTAGGGGGCGGGGTCAAGGATTAGTGGGCGGGGCATGGCCGGGCCGGGCCGGGCCGGACGCCCTCACCTCGGCCGCTGCTCCAACTGCACCAGATGCTCCGCCAGCCGCTTGTCGGACCAGCCGTAGCGCTCCCGCAGCGCCGCCCACACCGCGAACGATTCGCCGATGTAGATGCGCCGGTTGTCGTACTTCTTGCGGCTGTTGACCCGCTGCCGCATGCGGTCGCTGTCGCTCAGCCTCGGCCGCCCGCGGCCTCTCTTGGCCGCCTTGGCTGCGGCGTGGCCGGTCTCCGCCGGACCGGAGCCCGCTTCAGCCTCGGGCCCAGCGACCGACTCCGCGCCCTCCGCCATCTTCCCTCCAGTGTACACAAACCACCTGCACTTCCGGGCCAGAGGTCACGCCCTCACCAACATGGCCGCCCGCCCGCCGCGCCGGAAGTCGGCTTGTCCTCACCCCGCATGTCCAGGTGGAGATTGACCTGCAGATGCTGGTTGACATTAAGATAAACACAACATGCTGGAGTAACTCAGCGGGACAGGCAACATCTCTGGAGAAGCAATGGGTGGCGTTTCTAGTCGAGACCCTTCTTCAAACTGCGAGGCAGAGGAGAGGGAGTTACAGAAATAAGCACGGGTAAGGTGTGAAAACAGATCAAGAAAAAAGTAGAATAGATCATTGTTATCTAGACCAAAGTGACAACAAAGCAAACATAAATTTAATCAGGGGGACTGTAAAAACTGGGATAAATCAATATTCGTACTGCTGGGGTGTAAGCTGCCCAAGCGAAATATGAAGTGCTGTTTCTCCAATATTTACTTCTCTTACTTCAAGTAACCCTTCCTTTCTCCAACTCGTTTCACTGTCCTCCAGATTAATTTTACTGATTGTATGCCTCGTTGTCACCTTACCCTCGACTAACAATGGCATTTTCTACATGATCATTCTCACCTCCTTTGATATGTGTTTTCACACCTTACCCTTCCACATCTCCAGTTTCCCTCTCCCCGACTCTCAGTCTGAAGATGGGTCTCGATCCAAAACGTCACCTATTCCTTTTCTCCAGAGATGCTGCCTGTCCCACTTTGTGGCTTTGGTGCAAACCAGCATCTGCAGTTCCTTTCTGCACAGTCCATGTACTAGGTTGTGTTGTCGACCCCAGGTAAATGACAACTGACTTTGCTAAATAAAATACTGCACCACCCACAAGATCGGTGGCTGAGGGAGTATTATGGGCCAACTTCAACACATTTGTGTGAGAAAGAACTGCATATGCTGGTTTAAATCGAAGGTAAACACAAAATACATTTGTGTTAGGCTGCCAGACTAGCAAGAGAACACAAACCAGTAACTCCAGCTTTTTGTGTCTATCTTCAGGTCAAAGTACTCTAAAGCCAAAGAGTGGAAAGTTCTGCTCAAGAGTCAAAAGGCAAGAGTGTTTTATTATCATATGTTCTGAAACGGAACCATGAAATTCTTACTTGCAGCTGCACAACAGATATGTAAACATAGTACGTAGACATAAAATGCTGGAGTAGCTCAGTGGGTGAGGCAGCATCTCTGGAGATAAGGAATAGTCGATGTTTCGGATCGAGAGACTTCTTCAGAACATAGTACACTCTAAACACTATAATAAACAAATTTCAGGCTTTTGGCCCACTATGGTGCGATTTCCAAGAGAACGCTGCCACTTACGGTCGTCATCTTTGGCCACCTCGCTCAGAGCACACGTCCGCCTTCCTGGACCAGAGGATTTTTCCCATCGATGAAAAATCAGAGAGATATTAATGTTTTAAAAAAATTAAACATTCTCTCTGCTGCCCCTGCTGGAGGGAGGGGGAGGGACTATAAAACTCTGCAAGATGGAGGAAGCCAAAGGGTCACATCTCTGAGCTCTGAATAACACTGAACACATGTCTACTCAACTGTGTCCCCTTAATGTGGTTTGAAAATGAAAATATGGTTGGTTTGAAGTAAAAAGGCACTGCCTGTAAATGGTTGTTTGGGTTGAAGTTAAAAGGCACTACTGCAAATTGTGGTTTGGGTGATTTGGCTTGAAGTTAAAAGGCACTATTGCAAATGGTGGCTTGAGTGCTTTGGCTTGAAGTTAAAAGGCACTACTGCAAAAGGTGGTTTGGGTGCTTTGGGTAACTTCCCGTTTGCACTGTATATTGATTTTAGATAAAACGCTACCACTTACGGCTGTGATTTTTGGCCATCTTACTCAGTCCCCCTCTGCTAGCAGATGGGTGGAGCAAGGTTTGAAGTGAAAAGGAGACAAAAGGGTGTTCGATAAGGAAAGAAGAGTGAAATGTAAAGCAGGATTGAGGGATATAGGTGGAAGGGAACTTGGGGAAGGGTTAGGAGGGAGGTAAAAATAGAAATGGTGATGGTGAGAGAATTGGGAGTGGAGTGGGAGGCACACAAAAAGAGGGGGGAAGGATGTTACCCAACTGCATTCCTAATTGTTCCACCATTTCCTCACCCAACCCCAGCCATCCTGTTCCTTTCCTTTCCTTTGTACACAACTCCCATCCCCAAATCCCCAATTCCCATTGACTTAAAGCCTGCCTAGAAATAGCCACAAAGAAACATTTTAAGAATGATACCGCCGGGGAGAAGGCAGCGCTGCCAGCAATCTGTTTGTCTTTTCTCTCTTTTTGTTAAAAGTTTTTGTTTTAATGTTTAAGGTTTGTTTTATGTTGGGGGAGGGGGGAAGGGATCGGGGGACAGTTTATTTTCAAGTTCTTACCTTCCCGGAGATGTGATTATTTTTCGGATCACATTCTCCGGGCTCTGCGGCCTACCATCGCTGGAGCTGGAAGCCTCCTCGGACTGTCGTGAGCCCCACCGTGGGGCGCGGTCTTAACAATGGAGCTGATCCCTTGCCTGGGATCACGGCCACCGCGGAATTACCATCTAGGGCTCGCAGTCTCAGGTGAGGCCGAGTCGGGAGCTCCAACGTTGCAGGAGGTTCACCAGCCCCGAGGTGGGGTTCAATCGCCCGGCGCGGGGGAGCTGACATCCCTCCGATGCGGGTGCGGATCACCGCGACGCGGAGGCTACGGTAGTCAAGATCATCCCGTCAACGGGGGCTCGAGGCCCACAACCGAGGAAGAACTAAGGGAAGGACTTGAACTTTATTTCGCCTTCCATCACAGTGAGGAATGTGTAGGAGCCACTGTGGTGGATGTTCATGTTAAAATGTGTTTTTGAGTGATCTGTTGCTTTTAATTGTATGACTGCCCTGGCCAATGAAATTCCTCGTATGTTGCAAAACATACTTGGCGAATAAAGTGCGATTCTGATTCTCATAGTGATTTCTTCCTGCTGCAAGATCAAGATTTTCTTGGCTACCTCTGGGTGAAGACAGAAGGAAAGCAAATCCATGCGTTTTCTGAGTTGAGGAGTAGTTTTACAATGCTGGTCATCATCTATATTTTCATTTTCTCAGGATGACGAACCCAATTCAGGGACAGTTTCTTCCCAGCTGTTATCAGGCAACTGAACCATCCTACCAACAATTGGACAGCAGTCCTGAACTATCTACCTCAAAGGAGAGCCTCGAACTATTTTTGATCGGACTTTTCTGGCTTTAAGTGCTATTCACCTTATTCCCTTTATAATGTATAGCAAGGAACTGCAGATGCTGGTTTAAACCGAAGCTAGACACAAAAAGCTGGAGTAACTCAGCGGGTCAAATCGCATCCCTGGAGAAAAGAAATAGGTGATGTTTCGGGTTGAGACCCTTCAGACCGAGAATTAGCGGGAAGGGAAATGAGAGATATAGACGATGTAGAGAGATACAGAACAAAAATGAAAGATATGCAAAAAAAAAACAATGATAAAGGAAACATGCTATTGTTAGCTGTACTCATTCTCACCTAGCAAACAGCTAATAATTGCCTTTTTCCTTTACCTTCGATACTTTTTTGCATATCATTCATTTGTTCCTGAACATTTAACATTATTTTTCTCCAGAGATGCTGTCTCACCCGTTGAGTTACTCCAGCTTTTTGTGTCTATCTTCCCTTTATAATGTATCTGTGCACTGTGAATAGCTTGATTGTAATCATGTATTGTCTTTACGCCGACTGGTTTTTAGCACGCAACAAAAGCTTTTCACTGTACCTCGGTACAAGTGACGAGAAACAAAACTAAACTCAAACTCATAATCTGCAGTTCCACTGGAGTTCCATAGGTGGCAATACAGCACTCCACATGTAAATGCAAGGCTGGTTGGAGACTACGACTGCATTTCACAAAGTCAGCTCCTATACTCAGTACCTTAGGCTTTCTCAGTAGGCAGTGGGATTACTAAAGAAGGAATGAATAGTGTGAAGCTCTGAAGCAATCAGGTATGTTATTATTTTCTTCTGGAGGCCTGATTGTTGGCCTTGCTCTGGAGTAACTTTTAACACTGCAGTCAACTCTTGTTAACACAAATATATTTACTTTGTTCAGATAAACAATATCCCAGGCTTGAATTTGCTATGGTGGTACAACAGACTGAGCCATGACTCCATATAACATCAATTTAAATTAAAGACGCAAGAAACTGCAGATGCTGGAATCTTGAGCAAAATACAAAAGTGCCGGAGGAACTCACAGGTCAGGCAGATCTGTGGAGGTGAAAGAACAGATGATATTTTGGATCAGGACCCTTCTTCAGACCCGCAGAAGGTCTGAATCTGAAGAAGAATCTCAACCAAAGCATCGTATGTCCATTCTCTCCACAGATGCTGCCTGGCCTGCTGAGTTCCTCCAGCACTTTGTGTTTTAATCAATTAACTTCAAAATTAAATAACTTGACATTTATGAGGAATGGACCATGCATGTCTGCGTGAAACTAAGTAGGAAGCTGGAAAATACTGGAAATAGTCAAAAGTGTGGAAACTTAGACCTGATGAGGGGTATTTGATCTGGTTCCTTCTTACACATGATGAAAGGTCACCCAGCTGAACGCTTGATTGCTTCAATCTCCACAGATGCTGCCCTATCTGCTAACTGTTTCAAATTGTTTCTGTTTTCAAATATTCAGCATCCACTTTTTGTTGGTTTTGTATCAGATATAGCCGGTTGGTTCCTCGGCATAACAAATTAAAGGCATTCATCAACTTTTAACGTTCTATTTTCTTGAAGGGTAGTTCCCCTTGCCTGAATAATGGGCGGGATAGTGAGAGGTGCAGGGTAATTAGGAGGGAGAAAGCACAGGGTGGCACAGTGGTGCAGCTGGTAGAGCTGCTGCCTCACAGTGCTAAAGACGAGGGTTCAATCCTGACCTCGGGCATTGTCTGCATGGAGTTTGCACATTCTCCCTCTGACCACATGGGTATCCTCTGAGTGCTCCAGTTTCTTCCCATAAATTGGCCTTGAATGTGTAGGGAGTGAATGTGAAAGAGGGATAACATGGGACCAGTATGAATGGGTGGCCGATGTTCAGCGTGGGCTCAGTGGGTGAAGAGTATGTTTCCATGCTGTACCTCTAAACTACACACAGGTCACATGAAGTTGCTCGCAGAACCGAAGCATACTTCAGCATATTTGGGGAAAGAGAGTGACCACAGTAGATTGAGCCACCAGTAAGTTATGTACAATATTCTACAGATTAAAACAATGGTTTGCCTTATGTTTAGTATGAGATCATTTTCTGCATTGTATTGGCATTAAGATACACATGAACAATGGCACTTGAATCCATGATCTCCACCACAAGAAGGGTAAAGGCAGTAGATATACCACCACCTGCAGCTTCTACTGAATTAGAAAAATATCTCCGTCATTTCTTCATCACTGGGTTTAAATTTTGGAACGTTCTCCCAGTGCAGTAAATCCTCGTTATTTGATAAGGTCCCACATAGGAAATTAGTGGGCAAAATTAGAGCACATGGTATTGGGGGTAGGGTATTGACATGGATAGAGAATTGGTTGGCAGACAGGAAACAAAGAGTTGGAATAAACGGGTCCTTGTTAGAATGGCAGGTAGTGGCGAGTGGAGTGCCGCAAGGCATGGTGCTGGGGCCGCAACAGTTTACCAGATATATGAATGATTTGGATGATGGAATTAAAAGTAACACTAGCAAATTTGCAGATGACACAAAGCTGGGAGGCGGTGTAAACTGCAAAGAGGATGCTAGGAGGTTGCAGGGTAACTTGGACAGGTTGAGTGAGTGGGCAGATGCATGGCAGATGCAGTATAATGTAGATAAATGTGAGGTTCTACACTTTGGCGGCAAGAACAAGGAGGCAGATTATTATCTCAATGGTGTCAGATTAGGAAAAATATTAAGAAAAAAGGAAGTGCAATGATACCTGGGTGTCCTTGTATGCCAGTCACAGAAAGTATACATGCAGGTACACCAGCCAGCGAAGAAAGCTAATTGCATGTTGGCCTTCATAACGTGAGGATTTGAGTATAGGAGTAAAGAGGTCCTTCTGCAGTTGGACAGTAAGTAAGTAAGTAAGTTATATTTATATAGCACGTTTTAAGTCAACTCGCATTGACACCAAAGTGCTTTACATAAATTAAATAATAAGTTTCCATACAAACCATAGAAAAAGGTTAAAAAAATGAATAAAATGGACACAACACATAGAGTTCAACACAAACGTCCCCCCACAGCAGAATCAAACATTTCCACTGTGGGGAAAGGCACCAGAAAGTTAAGTCCTCTTCCTCTGTGAAACACCCGAGGTCGGGGCCCATTTGTGGCCGTGCAGCCAGTCCGATGATTTTCAGGGCCCTCTTGCCGTGAAGATGGAACTTCGGCGTCGGGTGAAACATTCCTCAGCGGCTTGGAAAAGTCTGGAGCGGCTGCCTCCTCCCCGGAGACCGGGGCACTCATAGACCTCAGGCCGCGCCGGTTGGAACTCCGACCCCGGCGAACTCGATCCCTGGCTCTGCGGCGCTCCAAATCCAGCGCCGCCCGCGGCCGGACGCCCGCAGCCCCAGCTCCGCGATGTTGGGATCGACGGCCACAGCGCTCCAGAGCTTACCGCACGGCGACCCCGTAAGGCATCGCCCGCTCCGTGTTGGTATCCCAGCGCTGCGCCACCGCCACCGAAGCTGTAGTCCCGGCCGGTCCCGACAGGAAACGCCGCTCCATTCTCGATGGTAGGCCGCAAGGAC
The DNA here is from genome assembly GCF_010909765.2 of Amblyraja radiata. Lineage (NCBI taxonomy): Eukaryota > Metazoa > Chordata > Chondrichthyes > Rajiformes > Rajidae > Amblyraja > Amblyraja radiata. The sequence goes on from NC_045990.1 coordinate 14,768,421, forward strand.
GGGGCGAAGAAGCAGCTTGGAGGGATGCTGCCTCTCCGACCAGGTAAGTGACTAAGAAATAAAGTTTCCCCCTTCCCCACCCCCACCCCCCACATAGAAGACCTCCACTAACATTTTTAACAGGACTTAAAATAAAATAAAATTAAAATTAAAAAAAGGTGTAGAGACGGACTGCGGGCAGGCTGCCATACACAGGCGGCGCCCACTCCTGCACATCGACAGGACCCTGGTGAGACCACATCCGGAGTATTATATGCAGTTTTGAAATCCTAATTTGAGGAAGGACATCCTTGCTATTGAGGTGGTGCAGCATAGGTTCACCAGGTTAACCCCCGAGATGGCGGGATTGTCATATGAGGAAAGATTGGAAAGACTGGGCTTGCATTCACTGGAATTTAGAAGGATGTGGGGGGATCTTATAGAAACATAGAAAATTATAAAAGGACTGGCCAAGCTAGATGCAGGAAAAATGTTCCCAATGTTGGGTGAGTCCGGAACATGGGCCACAGTCTAAGAATAAAGGGGAGGTCATTTAAAACTGAGATGAGACAAAACTTTTTCACCCAGAGATTCGTGAATTTGTGGAATTCTCTGCCACGGAAGGCAGTGGAGGCCAATTCACTGGATGGATTTGAAAGAGTTAGATAGAGCTCTTCGATTTGCGGAATGAAGAGGTATGGGGAGAAGGCAGCACGGGTTACTGATTGTAGATGATCTGCCATGATCACAATGATTGGCAGTGCTGGCTCGAAGGGCTGAATGGCCTCCTCCTGCACCTATTTTCCATGTTTTTATGTTATAGACCTTTTTTTATAACAGATTTTGGTTATAGTGGATGTTATACGGACCTTCACCCCATGCTACCAGGGACGGAAATCCCGGGGGGGCTGAGGGGACACGTCCCCCCCCCCCATGGTTTGAGAGGTGGGGGACATCCCCCCCAAGTTTTTGTGATCCCGATTTTAACTTCTCTGTTTTTAGCGCTGGATTGAGCCTTCAAAGCCTCACGCGTGTGTATGAGTGTGCGCATGCGCATGCGCGCGTGGCCGCCAAAAAATTGTGTCCCCCGTCCCCTCCATGTTTTGATAGCGAGTTCCGCTCTTGCATGCTACAACCAGCCTGCATCTCCTCCCTGGCCACTTCGAGGCTGAACCAACTATGGCCACTTGCAGCCCACACAGTTTCCTCAGCCGCTTCCAGGCCGTGCCTGTCACCACCTACTGCAACCGCCGACCCTCACCTGCACTCCGGCCACCCGCCTTCGACCACGCCGATCCTTGCCTCTCCCGTGGCCGCCAGCTGGCTGGGGCCGTCCCTTCACCTGGATTCCAGGCCCATTTCCAGACCGAGACTCTGAAGAAGAGTCTCGACCGGAAACGTCACCTATCCATTTTCTCCAGACATGCTGCCTGAACTGCTGAGTTACTATGGCAGTTTGTAACCCTTTGCGTATGAACCAGCAACTGCAGTTATTTGTTTCTACAACTTATATAATGAAAACATCTGACTCGATTATAGCGGACATTTGGTAAGAACGGACACCATTCCCTCCCATATGGTCCATTATAACGAGGGTTTATTGTATATATCATACATTGTTCTCCAGAGATGCTGCCTGACCTGTTGAGTTACTCCAGCACTTTGTGTCCTTTTGTTTCTCCTACTTATACAATGATAATCCTTTACTCAGTTATACAGTAGCACTGTGGGGGCATCTTCACCAGAGTCACAGCAGCAATTTAAGAAGGCAGCTCACCACCATCTTCTGAAGAACGATCAGAGGCCGGAGATACACGCCAGCCTTCTGGAAATGCCACCAATCAAAAATTAATTAAAATCAAAACTCGACTAGCTCTTATCCCCAATTCAAATGCAACAAATCAGTTACAAGGCATGATTTGTACGTTTGTAGATGACACTAAAGTAGGCTGTATCATAGACAGTGAAGGTGGTTATCTAAAATTACAGCAGGATCTTGATCAACTGGGCAAGTGGGCTGTGGAATGGCAAATGGAGTTTAATGTAGAGAATTGTGAGGTGCTGCATTTTGCGATGTCAAACCAGGGTAGGACCTCCAGTGAATGGTAGGACCCTGGGGACAGTTGCAGAGCAGAGGGATCTTGGAGTCTTGGTACAAAGCTATTTGAAAGTGGCATTATAGGTAGATGGGATGGTCAAGATGGCTTTTAGTTCATTGGCCTGGTATGGAGTATAGAAGTAAGGACATGTTATGGTTGTACAAGATGTTGGAGTGTTCAGTTTTGGTCACCCTGTTATCGGAATAAAGTGATTAAGGTGGAAAAAGCATAAAGAAGGCTCACATGGATGTTGCCATGATATGGGTCTGTCCTATATGGTCCTTTGAGGTGATCTTACATATGTGTATAAATCATGTGAATTGATGGAGTGAATGCAGTCTTTTACCCAGGGTAGGAGAATCAAGAACGAGAGCACATGCATTTAAGATGAGAGAAGAAAGATTTAATGGGAACCTGAGGAGCAACTTTTTCATGCGATGGTATATAGAACGAGTTGCTGGAGGAGGTAGTTGAGGCCGGTGCTGTAACAGCATTTAAAAGACACTTGGACAGTGTGCACGAATAGGAAGGGTTTGGAGAGATATGGGCCAAGTGCAGGCAGATTAGACTAGCCTAGATGGAATATCTTGGTCGGCATGAATAAGATTTGCTGAAGGACGTGCTTCACTGCTATCTGACTATGCCTCCAAAAGCACTGAAGAATTCTTCTTCTTAAGCCCTTTGCTCCTCTAGGGAGCAAAGGCCATTGACAAATGTCCTCCACCTCACTGAAGAGTTGCTCCTGAGAAATTTACTTAATAGAAATTGACGTAGAAAATCATATATTTTTTGGTTTATTTTAGAGATACTGCACATAAACTTCGGCCTGTCCGCCAAGTCCGCGCCGACCAGCGATCCCCGCTGGTTAACACTACCGTACACACACTATGGACAATGACCAAGCCAATTAACCTACAAAGCTACACGTCTTTGGAGTGTGGGAGGAAACCGGAGATCCCAGGTAAACACCATGCAAGTCACGGGGAGAACGTCAAAGTCCGTACAGACAGAACCCATAGTCGGGATCGAATCTGGGTCTCTGTCGCTGTGAGGCTGCAACTCTACCACTGCGCCACTGTGCCGCCCTATGCTAAAACAAAGAAACCTTGGTCTTTACCCCAAAGAATGTTGACAAACTCATATCTCTCTTTTTGAACCACTAAGACTTTTGTTTCTTTTGCAAAAAGATAAGTTAATTGTTAGTGGGGAAGCCCAGGACAAGGGGTCACAGCTTAGGGATAAGGAGGAAATCCTTTAAGACCGAGATGAGAAAAAAAAATTTCACACAGAGGGTGGTGAATCTCTGGAACTCTCTGCCACAGAGGGTAGTTGAGGCCAGTTCATTGGCTATATTTAAGAGGGAGTTAGATGTGGCCCTTGTGGCTAAAGGGATCAGGGGGTATGGAGAGAAGGTAGGTACGGGATACTGAGTTGGATGATCAGCCATGATCATATTGAATGGCGGTGCAGGCTTGAAGGGCCGAATGGCCTACTCCTGCACCTATTTTCTATGTATCTATCTAGTTCATCAGTAAACAAAAATCTGTTGAAACAAGAGTGAGCTGAATGTTGAGCTGGAGTTCGCAATGCTCCTGATATCAGTTGGTCATATGTTATTGACTATGAAAGAAGGGGAAAAAAACTTTTTTTAAAATTCTCTGTCCTCATTAATGAAATGATCAATTGTGCTGCATCTCCATCAGCTTACTTCAGCTGTATACAATGTGCCCAGGGCATGTAGTCACACACACATTCCTTCTTCCCCACTCCTGGTGCAAGCGATCTAAACAGCTCTCCTTTCACACAAAGTAATTCGTCATTTGGCCATCTTAACGACTGCGAAATACAATGCAGTTCTTTTACTGATTGTGCATGAAATTGATTTGCAAATTCCGACCAGCTTCTGAAGCGTTTCTTTTGAGGATAGAATTGAGGACAACAAGACAAGCTTTAAATTGTTCTTTATTTTAAAGGGAAACACTGCTCCTACCACAGGCTGCCTTGGAGAAAGGAAAGCTGTTGGTAATCTGGATCACAACTTCCCTTAGTATGGTCACATAATGACTTGCATAGTCAGGCACCTTTCCTGCAGTGAGATGTCCTAACTTATTCAATGCAGCAACAACCTTGTTGCATCCCATTTGGAAACACGATAACAGGAGATCAAAACGCTAGCTGTGAGTTAGGCCTGAAGAAAAAGGAGACAGAATGAAAATAATACTTTAAAAAATATATATATATATATAAATATATATATATAAAATATATATATATATATATATATATTTAAAAAAATATATATATTTTTATTAGAAGCGAAGTTATACTACATGAATAACATATTCCATTTCATGTACAACTTCTTATTTTTAATTTAATAGTAGAAAAAAAAATAAGAAAAGCAAGAAATATAGAGAGAGAATATTATATAGCTCGTAAAAGAAAAGAAGAAGGTGATGTGCACTAAGCACAAAGAAAAAGAATAGGAGAGAGAAAAGAGAGAAGAAAGGAAAGAGGGAGAAATTGAAAGGGATATGCCTCCTTCATATCTTTATCCACCTCCCACCCGGTTCTGAAACACTTAATTTCTAAGGTTGTGTTGCACCACATGCTTGTAATAAGATGGAAATAATAGATGAAAAGGAAATTATAGAGTTGATGGGTTGAAGGAAATGGGTTAGAGTTATAGCATCTGACAGTGTGGAAACATGTCCTTCCACCCAACTTGAACAGACAGGCCAACATGTCTCACCTGCCTGCGTTTGACCCATATCCCTCTAAAGGTTCAAAGGTTATTTTATTGGTGACACACCTAGGTGTAGTGAAATGCTTCTTGCCAATGCAGCACATAAAGAAAGAGTACAGACATAACAGCATTAAAGAAATTTGAACATAAAAACATCCCCCCACAATGGTTCCCATTATGAGGGAAGGCACAATGTCCAGTCCCCATCCAATGCCCACCCATAGTTGGGCCTATTGAGGCCTCCATAGTTGCCTTTACGGAGGCCCGATGTTCCAGGCCGTTCTCGCCGGGTGATGGTGCTTCGGCATCGGGAGAATCCTCTCAGTGGCATGGGAACCCTGGAACGGCCGCTTCCCTTACCGGAGATCGCGGCTTCCGAAGCCAACAAGGCCGCGCCGGATGGAGCTCCACCACTGGTGATCTCGGCGAGAGATCCCAGGCTCCCGATGAAAAGTTCTGCGCCGCCACCCGCAGCTCCCTGCATTCTCCTGCGATTCAGCGAATAGAGACACAGCCTGTTCAACCTTTCCCTATAGCTCAGGCCCTTGAGTCCTGGCAACATCCATGTAAATCTTCTCTGCACCTTTTCCAGCTTGACAACATCTTTCCTATAACATGGTGCCCATGGAGGAACACTTAGATTGGATTGGATTGGATTCCTTTATTGTCATTCAGACCTTTCGGTCTGAACGAAATTTCGTTAACACAAAGGTTTGCTCGGCCAAACAAGGCAATACAGGGTGGAAGTGAGTGAAGGAATGGTGAGGCAGATACAGGATGAAAACATTGGATGTGCCACACACATCTCACCCCAAATGGTCTGCCTGAAATGTTAAGGTTTGTGTCCTTTTGTTCCAGACTCCTGAAAGCCAAGGACAGTCTAGGAGCTTCTACAATAGCTTCCTGCATAGTAAGATGGGTAGCCCTTAAGCATGACACCATCTCCTCCCAGGTCATCTTGCTTTACAGTGTTGGCTGTGCCAGAGATTCGGGTTCGATCCTGACTATGTGTGCTGTCTGTACAGTGTTTGTACATTCTTCCTGAGACCACGTGGGTTTTCTCCGAGATCTTCGGTTTCCACCCGCACTTAGGTTTGTAGGTTAATTGTAGGCTTGGTATAAATCTAAAATAGTCCCTAGTGTGTGTAGGAAAGTGTTAATGTGCGGGGATCGCTGGTCAGTGCGGACTCGGTGGGGACCTCTATTTATCTAAACTAATCTTCATCTGCCCTCAAAAACATCCCAGTTAGCTCACTACCTAAGGAACACAAATCTTCATCAGTGCACACCTTGAGATAGACATAGGAACAAAGAGGAAAACCACACTGGTAATTGTCAAAGGATAAACACTGTCAAGATATAAGTAAAAGGGAAGCAAATTTGTGCCCACTCACTCATGCTCAGGGAAGATTTAATAATCAGATCCTTTCTATAAGTATCTCTGGGTGGAAGGTGTATGTGTTTTACGGTAATTATTAAAGATAGAATGGGGCCCGAGAGTTGGGAAGACAGGAAGTAAACCAATGTCTCTTATACTGAAATCCTCTTGTTATGAAGGCCAACATTCCATTCGCTTTCTTCACTGCCTACTGTACCTGTAAACCACCTTTCAGTGACCGGTGTACAAGGATGCCCAGGTCTCGCTGCACCTCCCCCTTACCTAACCTAACCTCATTGAGATAATAATCTGGACCTTTGTTTTTGCCGCCAAAGTGGATAACCTCACATTTATCTATATTATACTGCATCTGCCATGCATTTGCCCACTCACCCAACCTGTCCAGGTCACCCTGCAACCTCCTAACATCCTCTTCACAGTTCACACTGCCACCCAGTTTTGTGTCATCCGCAAACTTGCTAGTGTTGCTCCTAATTCCCTCTTGAACCTGCCTCAGCTATTTCCTCCGGTGGTTTGTTTTGTATATGTCCCATCTTCTTTGAGATAAAGTTGCCCTTCCTATTAAATCTTTCCCCTCTCCCCATAAACCTATTTTAATCCCGTGCATCTTCACCTTCTGGATTTCTGAAAAATTCCTCTAGTTTTGATTCCCCATAATTTGAGAAAAACACTAATCGTCCTATCTATCCCCCTCATGATTTGATACATCGCTATAAGATCGCTCCTCAGCCTCCCGCGCTCGAAGGTATAAAGTCCTAGCCTGCCCAACCTCTCTCTATAGCTCAGGCCCTCAAATCTTGGCAGGGTGAACACAATTGAACTCAAAACTGAGCTCAAAATACTGAGCTCTGAGAGGTGCCATCCAGGGTTTGGGTGCAAAGTGTTGCGTGAACCAGGGAGTTGCAGAGGGACCTGGCTCTGCGGAAAGTGGAAAGAGGTGGAGATGGGAAGATGTGGCTAGTGGTGGGATCCCGTTGGAGGCGGCAAAAATGTTGGAGGATTATGTGCTGATGAGGTGAAAAGTGAGGACGAGGAGGATTCTGTTCCTGTTGCAACTTGGGGGAGGGGTGAACAAGAGCGTAGTTGTGGGATACTGAGGAGACACGTGCATGGGCCTGGAATAGACAATATCAGCTGTAGGGAAAGATTGGACAGATTTGGAAGACCAGATAAAAGTAAATAAAATTATGAAAGGCATAGATAGGGTGGACTGTTGGAACCTATTTCCTTGGTTGGAAATACTACAGGGCAAACATTACTAACTTTCAGGTGAGAGGGGGGAAGTTTAAAGGAGATGTGTGGATAAGCAACGGCTGATGGGGTGGAAGGTGAGGAAAAGGGGGACTGTCCTTGTTAAAAATGGGGTGAGGGGGAGTAAGAGCGGATCGGAGCTGCGGGATATTGAGGATCCTAGTGAGAGTCTCATTTATAATGGAAACATAGAAACATAAAAAATAGAGTAGGCCATTCGGCCCTCCGAGCCTGCACCACCATTCAATATGATCATGGCTGATCATCCAACTCAGTATCCTGTACGTGCCTTCTCTCCATACCCCCTGATCCCTTTAGCCACAAGGGCCACATCTAACTCCCTCTTAAATATAGCCAATGAACTGGCCTCAACTACCTTCTGTGGCAGAGAATTCCAGAGATTCACCACTCTCTGTGTGAAAAATGTTTTTCTCATCTCGGTCCTAAAAGATATCCCCCTTATCCTTAAACTGTGACCCCTTGTTCTGGACTTCCCCAACATCGGGAACAATCTTCCTGCATCTAGCCTGTCCAACCCCTTAAGAATTTTGTAAGTTTCTATAAGATCCCCCCTCAATCTTCTAAATTCTAGCGAGTACAAGCCGAGTCTATCCAGTCTTTCTTCATATGAAAGTCCTGACATCCCAGGAATCAGTCTGGTGAACCTTCTCTGCACTCCCTCTATGGCAAGAATCTGTCTTTTCTCAGATTAGGAGACCAAAACTGTACGCAATACTCCAGGTGTGGTCTCACCAAGACCCTGTACAACTGCAGTAGAACCTCCCTGCTCCTATACTCAAATCCTTTTGCTATGCTAGGAAGAGGGGAACCCCCCGTTTCCTAAAGAATGAGGACATCTCCGATGCCCTGGTATGGAACACCTCATCCTGGGTGCAGATACAGTGTAGACGGCGGAATAGGGAGGAGGGGATAGAGTCTTTACAGGAAGCAGGGTGGGAAGAAGTGTGGTCAAGATAGTTATGGGAGTCAGTAGGTTTGTAGTAGATGTCGGTCAATAGTCTGGACATGGATATGCAGGGAATGGAGGGATATAGATTGTGTGCAGGCAGGTACAAGTTGGTCTTGGCATCATGTTTGGTACAGATATTGTGGGATCAAGGGCCTGATCCTACACTTACCGGTTGTTCCATGTTCCACGGAACATTAGCTCAGTTTTTTCCCACAGATACTGCCTGACCTTCTGGGTGTTATGGTTTCAGATCTCTGCAACAGCTCAGATCTGCATTTCAAAGCTTTTACAACTTCAAACCAGGTATCATCATAGCAACCATTGTCCCAACCTATCAGAGATATTCTCCTCGTTCTGCCAGTCCCCTTCCCCCTCCTCTCTGCAACGTAAAATGGAATATTATTATTATTATTATTAAACTTTAATTCAGACTCAAGGACCAGACAGGAGACGACGTTGCATAAAGTGTCATTGACTTGAAACGTCAAAACGTTATCTCTGTTATATAAAAATATAAGTTTAAAAAATCATAGCTCTGACACATGTTTTCTCTTGGGGAAATACTCTATTTCTCTATTCACAGCATGGCACAGTGGTGCAGTGGTAGAGTTGCTTTCTTACAGTGCCAGAGACCCGGGTTTGATCATGACTATTAGTGCTGTCTGTAACGAGCTTGCATGTTCTCCCCGCGACCGTGTTGGTTGTCTCCAGGTGCTGCGATTTCCTCCCACACCTCCAACACGTAAAGCTCTATAGGTTAATTGGCTTTGGTAAAAATTGTCCCTAGTGTTAGTGTCTGGGGATCACTGGTCCGTCTGGAATTGGTGGGCCAAAGTGTCTGTTTCCATGCTGTATCTCTAAACTAAAAATCTAAGCTAAAGATTGACCTGTTGAGTGTTTGTAGCATTTTCTGCTTTTCCAATTTTGCAGTGGTGAAGAGCAGGAGAATTCTCCTAGGTTTTTGTGCCATGAATAATAGTGTGAAGTCTTGCTATGTACAAATTGGCTGCCACATTTCCTACAACTGAGTGTTTCTACGAATGTACAAAGACATCTTGAGATTTTCAAAGCTGCTTCACTGCAAGTTTTTGATCAAGCTAGTGACTAACAAAAGACTTAAAGAAATAGAAATGTGCTTTTAATGTACGATACAATTTTAAAAACATAGGTTTTTATTTAGCTGTGGTTTTTTAAATTAGTCAACAGCTGTACAACGAAGTTAGTTTGCAGATTAATCAAATTATAATATCTGCTTTTGACAGCTTCAGACTACAAAACAGTACTGTTGGAAAAACACATCACGCAAGATAACCTATGAATATCCTGTAGTCTGAGTAGCTCCCCCCACTGTCCACACCCTCCCCAACTTCAGCCCACACACATTAAGCACATTCCCAGAGGAGGGAGAATAAACATCGATCACAGGGTGCATTAGGTAGAACCAAGCTGATAGAGACCTCCCTTAAACTTGTCAAATATCTTGTATTTATTTTAAAAAGGGAGGGAGAGAGAAACGGGGAATTACAGACCAGTTAGTCTAACATCGATAGTGGGGAAACTGCTAGAGTCAGTTTATTTAAGATGGGATAGCAGCACATTTGGAAAGTGGTGAAATCATTGGACAAAGTCAGCATGGATTTACGAAAGATAAATCATGTCTGATGAATCTTATAGAATTTTTTCGAGGATGTAACTAGTAGAATGGATAAGGGAGAACCAGTGGATGTGTTATATCTGGAGTTTCAGAAGGCTTTCGACAAGGTCCCACATAAGAGATTAGTATACAAACTTAAAGCACAAGGTATTGGGGGTTCAGTATTGATGTGGATAGAAAATGGCTGGCAAACAGGAAGCAAAGAGTAGGAGTAAACGGGTCCTTTTCAGAATGGCAGGCAGTGACTAGTGGGGTACCGCAAGGCTCAGTGCTGGGACCCCAGCTATTTACAATATATATTAATGATTTTGACGAGGGAATTGAATGCAACATCTCCAAGTTTGCGGACGACACGAAGCTGGGGGGCAGTGTTAGCTGTGAGGAGGATGCTAGGAGGCTGCAAGGTGACTTGGATAGGCTGGGTGAGTGGGCAAATGCATGGCAGATGCAGTATAATGTGGATAAATGTGAGGTTACCCACTTTGGTGGCAAAAACAGGAAAGTAGACTATTATCTAAATGGTGGCCGATTAGGAAAAGGGGAGATGCAACGAGACCTGGGTGTCATGGTACACCAGTCATTGAAAGTAGGCATGCAGGTGCAGCAGGCAGTGAAGAAAGCGAATGGTATGTTAGCATTCATAGCAAAAGGATTTGAGTATAGGAGCAGGGAGGTACTACTGCAGTTGTACCTCCCTGGTGAATCTCAGGAATTCTCTGCCACAGAAGGTAGTTGAGGCCAGTTCATTAGCTATATTTAAGAGGGAATTTGATGTGGCCCTTGTGGCTAAAGGGATCAGGGGGTATGGAGAGAAGGCAGGTACAGGATACTGAGTTGGATGATCAGCCATGATCATATTGAATGGCGGTGCAGGCTCGAAGGGCTGAATGGCCTACTCCTGCACCTATTTTCTATGTTTCTAACATCATCAAGGACCCACACCATCCTGGCCACACACTCATCTCTCCGCTGCCATCAGGTAGAAGGTACAGGTGCCTGAAATCTGGAACATCCAGGTTCCGGAACAGCTTCTTCCCCACAGCCATCAGGCTATTAAATTTGCCATCAAACAAACAGCCTATTGCACTTTATCTGTTTATTTATGTGTATATATATATATATATATATATATATATATATATATATGGTCTATGCTATATAGACACACTGAACTGTTTTGTATTTATGCTTACTATATTCTGTTGTGCTGCAGCAAGCAAGAATTATGTTGTCCTATCTGGAACACATGACAATAAACTTTCTTGATCATGCCAACACCAACCAAAATGCACCATCTACACTAATCCCACCTGTGCATATTTGGCCCCTATCCTTCGAAACCTTTCCTATCCCTGTCCTGTCCAAATGTCTTCTAAACATTGTGAAAGTGCCAGCTTCAAATAGTTTCTACCCATGTGCGGTAAAAGAGCATAACTCCAATAGTGAATATTGGGAAGCAAGAAGTAACTTCGAGGAATACTGCTAAATTCTTTTAAACTTTTAAAAAAATGTATCTATTATTTTACTATTAACTGTACATATGTGTATTGGTTGTTGTGTTGTATTTCTTTTAACGGAGGAGAAGCAAATGGAATTTCGTTGCTCAGTTTTGTGCAATGACAATAAACACATTCTATTCTATTCTATTCACATTCAGCAGCTCATTCTGTTTACCTACCACCCTTTGTCAAAAAATGGTGCCCCTCAGATTCCTGTTAAATCTTTTCTCCCTCACCTTAAACCTATGAACTCTAGTTCTTGATTCCCCTTGGTATATTACTGCATTTACCCCATCCATTCCCCTGGTCATCTTACACACCTTCATAAGATCACCACTCATCCTCCTGCCCTCCAAGGAATGAAGTCCCAGCCTTCTCAATTCTTCCTATATCTCAGGCCCTTGAATGCTGGCAACATCCTCATAAATCTTTCCTACACCCTTTGCAGCTGAACAACATTGATGAGCTTGGACCTATTGCCAGTGTCTCTAATGCCCCTGTCCCACTTAGGAAACCTGAACGGAAACCTCTGGAGACTTTGTGCCCCACCCAAGGTTTCCGTGCGGTCCCCGGAGGTTTCCGTGTGGTTCCTGGAGGTTTTTGTCAGTCTCCCTAATGGTCGAAAGTGGTTTCCGTTTCTTCTATGTTCCGGCGATTATTTCAAAAAATTCAAAACCGGCTGCGGTTTTGCCTTCCATCACCGGCTGCGACTAAAAATAGGTTGTGTTTTAATTTTATGTGTTAAATGTATGTTTTAGTGTACTTTAGCTTGTTTTATTTGATGGGTGGGGGGATGGGGGTTGGGGAAACGTTTTCTCATCTCTTACCTCGCTGGAGATGAGATTTTCTTCCCCGTATCGTATCTCCATCCGCACTGCGGCCTAACATCTAGGAGTTGGCGATCTTTGCTGGAGACTGACTTTTGAGAGCTCCACCGCGAGGAGCCTTTGGGACTTTAACATCGCGGAGCATGCAATCCCTTTGCCTGGGATCGACCTCGGAGCTCCAATCATGGGTGCTTGCGGACTTAACATCACGGAGCTCGCGATCCCTGGTTAGAGACTGACTTCGGGAAGTCCAAGCCCCAGGAGCTTCGACCACCCCAACGTGGGAGCATTGTTTACCCCAACTGCGGATGGTTCGACTGCCACGACCACGGGAGAATAAAGAGGAAGCAGATTGGACTATTTTGCCTTCCATCACAGTGAGGAATGTGGGGAATCCACTGTGGTGGATGTTTATGTTAACTTTTATGTAATTGTGTGTCTTGTTGCTTTTTTTTCGTATGGCTTCGCGTATCACTGTACCTTAATTGGTACGTGACAATAAAATAATGCTTCCCCCCCACCGGACCACGCCTGAAGCCATCCCCCTCCTCAATATGGTCAATATGTCAATGTGACATAATCCCAATCCCACTCCTCAATATGGTCAATAGGTCAATATGTTCTGACCCGCCAAAGATTCCCTCTGTCCAATGGTTTATTTATTTTTTTAATGCTCTGTATATCAATGAAATATGGTAACACTTGGTCCCTTTCCATCCATAGCACATAATCAAAACCAGGTATCAAAATTGGGCATTATATAATCATAAACAGTTGCGGCAAATAAATGGTAATGTTTTTGCACAATTATTGTAGTAAATAATTGGTTGCAGATTTCCAATGGCATCTCATGGGATGGCCGAAAGCCGTCAACATTGCTGCAGGATGAACACGGTACTGCGGCCTGGGATCTACTCCATTGTAACGATCTGTGTTAGGTGGTTGGGTGGTGGAAGCTGTGCCAACCACTATGTCCTATTGTCCTATCCCAAACCTGTCTTCCCTCTGCCCCAGCAATAACCTCCTCCCTTGTATTGTCTTAGGTCAGTATGGTGAGGGGCTGGGGCCAAACACATTACCCACTTCCCTACCATTGTTTGGTTTAGTTTAGCGATACAGCACGGAAACAGGCCCTTCGGCCAGGGCCGGATTTACCTATAAGATAGACAAGCTTAAGCTTAGGGCCTCGAGGTCTAGGGGGGCCTCCGGCCAAGGCAGGACACCTACCGTTCAACTCTGGGCGGTAACCTTCTCTACTGCAGTTGTACAGGGTCTTGGTGAGACCACACCTGGAGTATTGCGTACAGTTTTGGTCTCCTAATCTGAGGAAATACATTCTTGCCATAGAGGGAGTACAGAGAAGGTTCACCAGACTGATTACTGGGATGTCAGGACTTTCATATGAAGAAAGACTGGATAGACTCGGTTTGTACTCGCTAGAATTTAGAAGATTGAGGGGGGATCGGAAGTGGCGGCGCTGGGAACGGCTGCGGCTCGCCTGCAGTCCGTTTGTCTTTACTTTTTTGTGTTGTTCTTTTTCGTTTTGTGTAGTTACGTTTTAGGTTTATAAGTTGTGTTTATGTGGGGGGGGGGGGGGGGGGGTTGAAACGGGGCTTGGTGTCTCTCCCTTCGGGGGAATACGACTTTTTGTCGTATCCCCCTTCTCAGCCTCCGTCTGCGCTGAGGCCTAATGGCGGAGCTGGCGACCTCGAGGCTCCGGAGGCAGCCTGTCAGGACTCGCCCTGGGTTCACTCCCGTGAGGGCGGCCCAGCTCGTGGCTGGAACTGCGCTCCCGTGAGGACGGCCTGGCGAGGGGCTGAGACTCTCTCGTGAGGGGCTGTGACGCTCCCGTCGGAGTGGCACAGCCCGAGGGTGGAACGGCACTCCCGTCGGAGTGGCCCAGCCCGAGGGTGGAACGGCACTCCCGTCGGAGTGGCCCAGCCCGAGGGTGGAACGGCACTCCCGTCGGAGTGGCCCAGCCCGAGGGAGAACGGCACTCCCGTCGCCTCAGCGCAGAGGGAGAAGAGGAGGGAAGAGACAGTAAGCCTAAGATTTTTGCCTCCACCACAGTGAGGAGGTGCTTGTAGGATACACTGTGGTGGATGTTAATTTGTGTTTATTGTTGTTTTTTATTGTATGATTGTATGTATGACTGCAGGCATGAAATTTCGTTCAGACCGTAAGGTCTGAATGACAATAAAGGTATTCAATTCAATTCAATTCAATTCATCTTATAGAAACTTACAAAATTCTTAAGGGGTTGGACAGGCTAGATGCAGGAAGATTGTTCCCGATGTTGGGGAAGTCCAGAACAAGGGGTCACAGTTTAAGGATAAGGGGGAAATCTTTTAGGACCGAGATGAGGAAAACATTTTTCACACAGAGAGTGGTGAATCTCTGGAATTCTCTGCCACAGAAGGTAGTTGAGGCCAGTTCATTGGCTATATTTAAGAGGGAGTTAGATGTGGCCCTTGTGGCTAAAGGGATCAGGGGGTATGGAGAGAAGGCAGGTACAGGATACTGAGTTGGATGATCAGCCATGATCATATTGAATGGCGGTGCAGGCTCGAAGGGCCGAATGGCCTACTCCTGCACCTATTTTCTATGTTTCTATCTCTCTCGCTCTCCTCCCCTCGCTATCTGTGTCCTGGCTGCCGGGCTCCGCTCGCTCCTCATCCGCCGGCACGGCAGGCCGCCTTGCACGTCCTCCCCCCCTGCACATGCGCACAACCACGGCCAGCACATCATCGGCCGCCCTGCACATGCGCACTGCAACGGTAACTGGTCGGCGCTGGGCACTTTCTCCCTTACTTTGAATTGTGGGAGATTTGGCCGCCATGGCTGTCCATGGCTACCTCGCTGCCAGCGCTGAAAACCAATGCGGAGGGGGCCCCACAAGTGGAACAGCTCTTCATCTAAATCTGACCCTGCCTTCGTCCCACGGAGTCTACACCGACCAGCGATCCCCGCACATTAACACTATCCTACACACACTAGGGAAATTTACTCTTATACCGAGACAAACCTGTACGACTTTGTAGTGTGGAAGGAAACAAAAGATCTCAGAGAAAAACCACGTGGGCATCGGGAGAACATACAAACTCCGTACAGACAGCACCCATAGTCGGAATCGAACCCGAAACTCCGGCGCTGTAAACGCAGTTAGGCAGCAACTCTCCCGCTGCGTTAGCCTGCCACCACTGTTGTTGATGGAAGGAGGGGATCCCTGGAGTTAATGGGTCCTGTTGGAACCATGCAGCTCAGGATAAATGCATGTCAAATATAACTGGTGACAGCTGAGGGACAGCAACAGATTGCAAAGGTTCATTGTTTCTTTCTCCACAAATGCTGTCTGACCTGCTGAGTTTATCAGCTTTTTCTTTTTTTACTTCCAGCATCGAGTCATAGACAAAGGACAAAGGACAAGGCCAAAATACATCTATTCTCACATACACCAATTGGTGCAGTGAAATTTGAGTTACCATGCAGCACACAAATAAGATAAACACAACACTATAGAATTTAACATAAAACAAAAAACATCCCCCACAGCGGAATCAACGTTTCCCACTGTGATGGAGCGCGATAAAGTCCAGTCCCCTTCCTCATGTTCACCCATGGTGAGGGCCTATCGAGGCCTCCGCAGTCGCCGCTACGGCAGCCCGATTTTTCAGGCCCTCTTGCCGCGATGGTAAAACACCGATGTCAGAACGGAAGAACACTCAACGGCTTGGAGTTTCCGAATCGGCCGCTTCCTACCGAAGTCTACAGGCCGAGCAGGGTGGAGATCCAAGACTGGCGATCCTCAGCAAAAGATCCCAGAGCTCCGCGATGGAAGCGCCGCAGACCACAGCTCCATGGTGTTAAAGTCGACAGGCCCTCCGGAGCTCCACACGGCGATCCAGGTAAGGCATCGCCCGCTCCGCGATGGAATTCAGTGCTTCGCCGCCGCTGAGGCTCTGCCCGATCTCATAGAAACATTGAAACATAGAAACATAGAAAATAGGTGCAGGAGGAGGCCATTCGGCCCTTCGAGCCAGCACCGCCATTCATTGTGATCATGGCTGATCGTCCCCTATCAATAACCCGTGCCTGCCTTCTCCCCATATCCCTTGACTCCACTAGCCCCTAGAGCTCTATCTAACTCTCTCTTAAATCCATCCAGTGATTTGGCCTCCACTGCCCTCTGTGGCAGGGAATTCCACAAAATCACAACTCTGGGTGAAAACTTTTTTTCTCACCTCAGTCTTAAATGACCTCCCCTTTATTCTAAGACAGTGGCCCCTGGTTCTGGACTCGCCCAACATTGGGAAAATTTTTCCTGCATCTAGCTTGCCCAGTCCTTTTATAATTTTATATGTTTCTATAAGAGCCCCCTCATCCTTCTAAACTCCAATGAATACAAGCCTAGTCTTTTCAATCTTTCCTCATATGACAGTCCCGCCATCCCAGGGATCAATCTACGCTGCACTGCCTCAATCACAAGGATGCCCTTCCTCAAATTAGGAGACCAAAATTGTACACGATACTCCAGATGTGGTCTCACCAGAGCCCTATACAACTGCAGAAGAACCTCTTTACTCCTTTACTGAAATCCTCTTGTTATGAAGGCCGACATTCCATTAGCTTTCTTCACTGCCTACTGTACCTGTAAACCAACTTCAGTGACCGGTGTACAAGGATGCCCAGGTCTCACTGCACCTCCCCCTTACCTAACCTAACCCCATTGAGATAATAATCTGACCCCTTGTTTTTGCCGCCAAAGTGGATAACCTCACATTTATCTATATTATACTGCATCTGCCATGCATCTGCCCACTCACTCAACCTGTCCAGGTCACTCTGCAACCTCCTAACATCCTCTTCACAGTTCACACTGCCACCCAGCTTTGTGTCATCCGCAAACTTGCTAGTGTTGCTACTAATTCCCTCTTCCAAATCATTAATATATTGGTAAACAGTTGCGGCCCCTACACCGAGCCTTGCGGTACTCCACTCGCCACTGCCTGCCATTCTGAAAAGGACCCGTTCACTCCTACTCTTTGCTTCCGGTCTGCCAACCAATTTTCTATCCATGTCAACACCCTACCCCAATACCATGTGCTCTACTTTTAGTCACCCGTCTCCCGTGCGGGACCTTATCAAAGGCTTTCTGAAAATCTAAATACACTACATCCACTGGCTCCCCTTCATCCATTTTACTTGTCACATCCTCACAAAATTCCAGAAGATTAGTCAAGCATGATTTCCCTTTCATAAATTCATGCTGACTTGGACTAATCCTTTTACTGCTATCCAAATGTCCCATTATTACCTCTTTAACAATTGACTCCAGCAGCTTCCCCAACACCGAAGTCAGGCTAACTGGTCTATAATTCCCCGTTTTCTCTCTCGCTCCTTTCTTGAAAAGTGGGATGACATTAGCTATCCTCCAATCCACAGGAACTGATCCTGAATCTATTGAACATTGGAAAATGATCACCAATGCGTCCACTATTTCTAGAGCCACCTCCCTGAGGACCCTGTGATGCAGACCATCAGGCCCAGGGGATTTATCATCCTTCAGTCCCATTAGCCTACCCAATACTATTTCTCTCCTAATGAAAATTTCTTTCAGTTCCTCTACCCCCTTAGATCCTCTGTCCTCCAGTACATCTGGGAGATTGTTTGTGTCTTCCTTAGTGAAGACAGATCCGAAGTACATATTCAACTCTTCTGCCATTTCCTTGTTGCCCATAATAATTTCACCCGTGTCTGCCTTCAAGGGACCCACATTTGACTTTGCTACTCTTTTTCCCTTAACATATCTAAAGAAGCTTTTACTGTCCTTCTTTATATTCCTGGCCAGCTTCCCCTCGTACTTCATCTTTTCAGCCCGTATTGCCCGTTTTGTTTCCTTCTGTTGTCCTATGAAGGTTTCTCAATCCTCTGGCTTCCGGCTACTCTTTGCTGTGTTATACATCTTTTATTTTAGTTTTATTCTATCCCTAACATCTCTTGTCAGCCACGGTTGCCTCCTACTCCCCTTAGAATCTTTCTTCCTTTTTGGAATGAAATGATCCTGCGTCTTCCGGATTATGCCCAGAAATTCCTGCCATTACTGTTCCACCGCCATTCCTGCTAGGATCCCTTTCCAGTCTACTTTGGCCAGCTCCTCTCTCATGCCTTCATAGTCCCCTTTTGTTCAACTGCATCACTGCCACTTCTGATTTAACATTCTCCTTCTCAAATTGCAGATTAAAACTAATCATATTATGATCACTAACTCCAAGCGGTTCCTTTACCTCGAGTTCTCTTATCATATCTGGTTCATTGGACAACACTAAATCCAGAATTGCCTTGTCGGCTCCATTACAAGCTGCTCTAAGAATCCATCTCGGAGGCATTCTACAAACTCTCTTTCTTGGGGTCCTGAACCAACCTGATTTTCCCAGTCTATCCTGCATAATGAAATCCCCCATCACCACAGTGGCATTGCCTTTGTTACATGCCAGTTTTAACTCCTGCTGCAACTTACACCCTACATCCGGGCTACTATTTGGGGATCTGTAAATAACACCAATTAGTGTCTTCTTGCCTTTGCAATTCCTCAACTCAATCCACAGTGACTCTACCTCGTCATTCCCTATGTCTCCCCTCGCAAGGGACTGAATTCCATCCCTCACCAGCAGTGCTACCCCCCCCCTCCTCTGCCCACCTGCCTGTCCTTTCTATAGGATGTGTAACCCTGAATATCAAGTTCCCAGGCCCAATCCTCCTGCAGCCACGTCTCAGTAATCCCCACAATGTCATATCTACCAACCTCTAAATGAGCCTCAAGCTCTTCTACTTTACTTCTTATACTTCGCGCATTCATATACAATACTTTTAATTCCTTACACATCTCATTTTTCACATCGATCCCTATTACACTTGGCCTTACTCTCCTATCCCTTTGTGAGCTTCCTTTCCCGTTAATTCTGGGGTCATTAACCATCCCTTTACTCTTTTTCTCTTTAACTCCATCCTCGACTATCCCATTTGACACTCCACCCCCCCTATTCAGTTTAAAACCACCCGTGTAGTAGTGGCAAACCTGCCTTCCAGAATGCTGGTTCCCCAACATCCCCCTCCCTCCATCCCATATTAAAAAACTAAAAGACCTCCAAAAACAAACTTTTAGACAGACTAAAAATAACAAAAAGGATGAAAGGACAGACAGCTGCTGGCGGGGCTGCCACACTCGATGGAACCACGAAGGAGCCATACAGCATGGAAACAGGCCCCTTTGGCCCAACTTGTCCATGCTGATCAAGATGCCCCTAAGTTAGCCCCATTTGCCCGAATTTGGCTCATGTCCCTCTAACCATTTCCTATCCATGTCCCTGTCCACATGCCTTTTAAATGCTGTTTCAGCAGCTGCCTCAACTAACTTCTCTGGCAACTTGGTCCATGTATTGATGTGGTTCAGTATTAATGTGGATAGAGAACTGGCTGGCAGACAGGACGCAAAGACTAGGAGTAAACGGGTCCTTTTCACAATGGCAGGCAGTGACTAGTGGGGTACCGCAAGGCTCAGTGCTGGGACCCCAGCTATTTACAATATATATTAATGATTTGGACGAGGGAATTGAATGCAACATCTCCAAGTTTACGGACGACACGAAGCTGGGGGGCAGTGTTAGCTGTGAGGAGGATGCTAGGAGGCTGCAAGGTGATTTGGATAGGCTGGGTGAGTGGGCAAATGCATGGCAGATGCAGTATAATGTGGATAAATGTGAGGTTATCCACTTTGGTGGCAAAAACAGGAAAGTAGACTACTATCTGAATGGTGGCCGATTAGGAAAAGGGGAGATGCAATGAGACCTGGGTGTCATGGTACACCAGTCATTAAAAGTAGGCAGGTACACATAAATGCTGGAGAAACTCAGCGGGTGCAGCAGCATCTATGGAGCGAAGGAAATAGGCAACGTTTCGGTCCGAAACCCTTCAGACTTCAGTCTGAAGAAGGGTTTCGGCATGAAACGTTGCCTATTTCCTTCGCTCCATAGATGCTGTTGCACCCGCTGAGTTTCTCCAGCATTTTTGTGAGTCTGAAGAAGGGTTCTGGCCCGAAACGTTGCCTATTTCCTTCGCTCCATAGATGCTGCTGCACCCGCTGAGTTTCTCCAGCATTTTTGTGTACCTTCGATTTTCCAGCATCTGCAATTCCTTCTTGAACACATTGAAAGTAGGCATGCAGGTGCAGCAGGCAGTGAAGAAAGCGAATGGTATGTTAGCATTGATAGCAAAAGGATTTGAGTATAAGAGCAGGGAGGTTCTACTGCAGTTGTACAGAGTCTTGGTGAGACCACACCTGGAGTATTGCGTACAGTTTTGGTCCCCTAATCTGAGGAAAGACATTTTTGCCATAGAGGGAGTACAGAGAAGGTTCACCAGACTGATTCCTGGGATGTCAGGACTTTCATATGAAGAAAGACTGGATAGACTCGGCTTATACTCGCTAGAATTTAGAAGATTGAGGGGGGATCTTATAGAAACTTACAAAATTCTTAAGGGGTTGGACAGGCTAGATGTGCAGGTTCAAAGGGCCGAATGGCCTACTCCTGCACCTATTTTCTATATTTTCTATGTTTCTATGTATACACCACTCTCTCAGTGAAAACTTTTCCCTCAAGTTTTTATTGAATCTTGTCATCCTCACCTTAAACACATGTCCTCTGGTTCTTGATATCCCCACCCCGGTTAAAAGTAATTGTTAAGACATTCACCGCATTTATTCCAGTTAAAAAATATATATTTTCATTGACTGCCAATAATTTACTCAATTGCAGGCAGTCACAACAACAATCATTTGGTATTAAGTAATAACGACGGATTAATCGTAAAGCAACTGGCAGCAATTTGAGGAAAAGCCATTTGATGAAAAACAATGAACTGGCAACACCTTCCCTTTGGTTTCTACTAAAATTGTTTTCCAAAAAACACCAATTATTTCATCCTTAAGGACTGTCTTGTGAGTGGCCTTATCAAATACATTCTGGCAGTGAAGTTATCGAACACCACACTGTCACCCTTGTACACGTTTCTCCTGCTTCTTCTGAGAATTTTATTAAGTAAAAAGGAGCCTATTAAGTTTGTAAGGCATGAGCTATTTTCCATTAGCCCACACTAGTTTGTAATTACTTCTTTTACTGTTGTTAAGTTCAAATGTTTTCTTTAAAATTCACTCCAGTGTTTTTCCTGCTGTCGAGGTTAAGCTAACAGTCCTGGAATTTCTAGGATCATGCTTCTGACCCTCTTGCAAAAAACTGGAGCAGGATCTGTTGTTTTCCCAGTCATTGGTTGCTGGTCCTGCTTGTAATGAGCTGTGAATGATTCTTCATTCACAACTCCTCCCAGTCTTATTCCATGTCCTGAATGCTACTGGATGTCTTCCACCTGGTCTTCATTTTGACTTTCTTTTATGATTACTCTGTGATCACTGGCAATTGTTCTTATTTTCAACTCGATCTCTAATTTATTTGGCATCTCGGTTTACATGATTGGAAATTATCCATCTTCCTTCTGGAGAATTTCAGGAGAATAATACAGTTAATATCATGAGAGGGTGCCATGGCACAGTTGGTAGAACCTTATAGCGCCAGAGACCTGGGTTCGATCCTGACCTCGGGGAGCTGTCTGTATGGAGTTTGCACATTCGGCTTGTGATCACATGGGTTTCCTCCAGTTTCCTCCCATATCTGAAAGTCATATGGGTTTGTAGGTTGAATGTCCTCTGTAAAATTGCCCCTAATGTGTAGGGATTAGGATAACATAGAAAAAATGTGAACAATTGATTAATAGTGAGTGCAGACTTGGTGGGCCAAATGTAGACACAAAATGCTGGAATAACTCAGCGTGACAGGCAGCATCTCTGGAGAGAAGGAATGGGTGAATGGGTGGTGGGGAGGTTGTGGGGAGAAGGGCGGGTGTGGGTGGAGGGGAGGAGAGAGCTCGGAGAAAACACGGGGGTTGTGGAGGAGAGGGGGGCATCACGGGGGAGGCTGGCAAGAGCCAGCGAGGGGGACCAGAGGGGAAGAGGCTGGAGCTGGCAGTACGATGGGGACTCGCAGCGGGCGCTGTTCGTTGGTCTTCACCTCCGCCGGGATCAGAGTATCCACTTTCCGTTTGGCGGCATCTCCCGCGCCAGGCCGGGCCCCTTCCGGCTCTCCGAAAATTGTGTCCGGTGGAAGATCTCCGCCGGCCATCCTCAGCTCCAGTAAAGATGCGATGGCGCAGGAAGGGGCGGATCGTTATGGGAAGTGACAGGGGAAAAGACCAATCCGTGCGGTGCTGACTGGCAGGAGAGTAGGTCGATCTGCGCACGTGCGTTTTTCAAGATGTTTAAACCTCACTAACTTTTACAATAGACCACCGATCGGAACAAAACCTGGTGCATTTGCAGCACAGGAGAACGGTGAGTGAGCTGGTGAAAAATCGTAGCGCTATCACATACCGCTTTTGCGCAAATAGAAAGACCGCGCAAACCAGAAGAGCACAAGATCAGAGTTTTAGTTATGTACTTGACTAGATAGACTAAGTGGGACCCGATGGCCCCCAATTGCCTAGCCGTGGCTGACGGGTTCATGTTGTGATGCCCCTGATACCCCCTCCTCCCCTCCCGCCCCCCACTCTGCCCCTTGCCCTCCCCCCCCCACGCACTCACTCCATTCCCCCTCAACCCACCCCCATCTACTCTTAGTGGCTATCCGGCGGCGCAGCCATTCCCGCCCATTGGGTTCCCATTGCGAATAAGAACACGCAGGTATTACTGCGTAGGCACGGCAAGTGAAAATTAGAATTATTAAAGCTAAAAACGTGAATAACTTAAAATGTAACAACAATTTAAACGTTAAAGATGAGATTTATTCAGTCCATTCTTTCTTGGTGCGTTCTGCAGCCGGGGGAGAGGGACATCTTTAGGTGGTGGCTCTCGGGGGCCGGTGCGGTGGGGGGGAGCGCAGACGTGGCCTACCCCTGCCACTGCCTACCCCAACCGCTGCAGTGGCCTACCACAGCTGCTCCCCACTGGCTTCAGGCAGGGATCAGTGGGGAGCATCCTGCAGCTTGGGATGGGGACGGATCCCGGCCCTAGCCTCATGAAGCGGCTCCCGGCCATGGCTCCGGCCTCACTCAACGGCTCCCGGATCCGGCTCTGACCTCATGCAGCGGATCCCGGCCCTCTTTCCGGCCTCACTCAGCAGCTCTTGGCCATGGCTCCGGCCTCACTCAGCAGTTCCCGGCTCGGGCCCTGGCCTCACTCACGCATCTCGGCCCCGGTCTTGCCTCACACAGCGGATCCCGGCCCCAGCCTCACTCAGCTGGGCCCAGCCCCGGCCCTAGCCTCACTCAGCGGCTCCCGGCCCCAGCTCTGGCCACACTCACCGGCTCCTGGCCCTGGCGCACTCAAATGCTCCCGGTGCCCGACCACCGGCCTCACTCAACGGCTCCCGGCTTGTCGTGGTGGTGCAGCCCCCACTCGCTCTCCACACTCTGCTCACTCCGCTCCTTCAGTTTTATTTTCCTCTCCGGTGATTGACAGCGGGTGCCAGTAGTGGCATCAGCATCCCGGCGACTGACTGGAGGGAAGTCCAATCTGCTGACAGAAGATGAAACCAATCTGTGCATGCTCGTTTTTTACGATTTGTAAACCTTAATAGCTTCTGTAATATTCAACCGATCGGAATAAAACTTGGTGAATTTGCAGCACAGGAGAATGGTGACTAAGGTGGCAAAAATTGTAGTGCGATCGGGTACAGTTTTTGCGCAAATGTATAAACAATGCAAACTGGAAGAGGCCAAGATGAGAGTTTTAGTTATGTTTAGGGATGGATGGATGGATGGATGGATGGGTGGATGGATGGATGGATGGACGGACGGATGGACGGCTGGACGGACGAAAGGCTACAGGACTAATGCAAGGTAGACTAATGCAAGTACCAGGGCATTACGTTTGTTGTCCTTACCAGTTTCTACTATATGTGACTTTAAACCAATATACTAACTCAACCATCTCCTCAGCCCACAGATTATTTCAGATGGATTTTTAGTGTAATAATATTGCCACTGATAACCTCATCCCATGAATGGAGAAATGAGAAACAAAGTCTGTCCAATGCACATGCCTTGAGTTTTTGATTTTAGAGATACAGCACCCAAACAGGCCCTTCTGCCCACCGAGCCCACACCGATCAGTGATCCCCACACATTAACACTTATCCTACGCACACTAGGGAATCTGTAAGTGCTGTAAAGCAGCAACACTATCACTGCGACACCGTGGCCTTCTGTTTATAAAAACAGTTCTGATGATATGTGTTGTCAGGTGGCCAAGTTGGCATTTCTAATCCATCCCAAGTAGCTGATAGAAAGTAGGCAACTTTCTTTGAACATCTGATGAGGAGGTTCACTCCAACAACCAGAGTTCATGCGTTTAAGAAGGAACTGCAGATACTGGAAAATAGAAGGTAGACATAAATGCTGGAGAAACTCAGCGGGCGAGGCAGCATCTATGGAGCGAAGGAAATAGGTGATGTTTCAGGTCGAGACCCTTCTTCAGACTAATGTGAGGGTGGGGAGGCGGGAAGAGGAAAGGAAGAGGCGGAGATAGTGGGCTGAGGGAGAACTGGATGTTTGTGTTACATTTTTATTGTGGTTGTGTGTTCTTTATTATTGTACCGCTGCTGACAACCCAAATACCACCGACCCTGGTTGCGTGGCAAATAAATTCTTTCTTTCTTTCTTTCTTTCTTTCTGTCTGTCTGTCTGTCTGTCTGTCTGTCTGTCTGTCTGTCTGTCTGTCTGTCTGTCTGTCTGTCTGTCTGTCTGTCTGTCTCTACCTGAAATTGGAGAAGTCAATGTTCATACCACTGGGGTGTAAACTGCCCAAGCGAAATATGAGGTGCTGCTCCTCCAATTTACGGTGGGCCTCACTCAAGCCATGGAGGAGGCGCAGGACAGAGAGGTCGGATTCGGAATGGGAGGGGGAGTTGTAGTGCTGAGCCACCGGGAGATCAGGTTGGTTATTGCGAACCGAGTGGAGGTGTTGGGTGAAGCGATCGCCAAGCCTACGCTTGGTCTCACCGATGTAGAGCAGCTGACACCTAGAGCAGCGGTGGCAATAGATGAGGTTGGAGGAGGTGCAGGTGAACCTCTGCCGCTCCTGGAAAGACTGCTTGGGTCCTTGAATGGAGTCAAGGGGGGATGTAAAACAACAAGTGTAGCATCACCTGCGGTTGCAAGGGGAGGGGTGGTTTGGGTGGGAAGGGACGAATTGACCAGGGAGTTATGGAGGGAGCGGTCTCTGTGGAAAGCAAACAGGGGAGACCACTCCCTTGCAACCGCTGGAAATGCTACACTTGTGTGGGAAAATGACCCCCACCCTCCCGTCTCCATCGGCCAGTGATGTGATGGACGCGGGGATCTGCACCAATCGCTGGCAAGTCCCGCCCCCCCCCCCCCCCCCCCCCCGGTGACGTCATGTCTGTTATTCGGTTAGTTGGCGTTTCGGCATCCCACCCTTTCAGTTAGTTGGTGTTTCAACTTCATTTCCGTTCGGTTATTTGGCATCCACTTCTTGGCTTCAGCTTCTCGTCCTTCAACGCCACGTCCGCACACGAGATTCACCACCCTCTGACTAAAGAAATTCCTCCTCAACACTTTTATAAAGGTATGTCCTTAAATTGAGTCTCTGGCCTCTGATCCTAGACTCTCCCACTAGTGGAAACATCCTCTCCACATCCACCCTATCCGGAGCTACTAATAAGATGGTGCAATCAGTAAATAAGGAAAATTACAATTTTGGGGAAATCATATTAGGGAAGAATGTTGGATATTCTTCTATAATAGAATTAAATCTTATACTTTTCCAACTTGTGCTGCGGGATATTTTAAATTAAACAGAATCATTAGGTTTAGAGAATAGGGTTTGGAGGGATATGGGCCTACTGTAGATGGGGCATCCTGGTTAGCATGGGCAAGTTGGGCCGAAGGGCCTGTTGCCGTGCTGCATAGAAACATAGAAAATAAGTGCAGGAGTAGGCCATTCGGCCCCTCGATATCATGGCTGATCACCCAACTCAGCATCCTGTACCTGCCTTCTCTCCATACCCCCTGATCCTTTTAGCCACAAGGGCCACATCTAACTCCCTCTTAAATATAGCCAATGAACTGGCCTCAACTACCTTCTGTGGCAGAGAATTCCACAGATTCACCACTCTGTGTAAAACATGATTTTCTCATCTCAGTCCTAAAAGACTTCTCTCTTATCCTTAAACTGTGACCCCTAGTTCTGGACTTCCGCAACATCGGGAATAATCTTCCTGCATCTAGCCTGTCCAACCCCTTAAGAATTTTGTAAGTCTCTATAAGATCATCCCTCAATATTCTAAATTCCAGCGTGTACAAGCCGAGTCTATCCAGTCTTTCTTCATATGAAAGTCCTGCCATCCCAGGAATCAGTCTGGTGAACCTTCTCTGTACTCCCTCTATGGCAAGAATGTCTTTCCTCAGATTAGGAGACCAAAACTGTACGCATGACTCTATCACTCTAATTGACTCAGTCTAACATGTCCTTCGATCTACTGTACCTCCAACAGTATAGCATTCATTTTATAGTGCGTTCATTTGTCTCTCTGGATTACTTTATTATGCTCCACAACTAAACTTGAAAAATCACATGCCCGAGGCTGAAGAGCTACCCTGAACCCTGTCCCATTCATTGCTGCCCCCAGCCCTCTAACTAGCATGGATATTGCAATATTTACACCACTGTTACCCCTGCATCTCATAAACATAATCCTTAATGAACTTAACAATCAACATAGCCAGGATAGATCCTATCCCTCTATCTCTCTCGTATCCTTCTCCCCTGACCCTCAATCTGAAGAGGGGTCTCGACCCAAACCATCACCTATTCCTTTTCTCCAGAGATGCTGTCTGACCCGCTGAGTTACTCCAGCTTTTTGTGTCTGCTACAGAACATTGTGGTTCCAATTCAATAGTATAATAAGATCAATTGATGGGAGGAACTATTTTTAGGTGAAAGAGTAAATTTCCGAAGCTTACATCTTTGATTAGGTTTATGTTCAACTGGAGGATGGATAGCCAGAATCAGATGTGGAAAGTCAGTTTTCAGAATCTATGCTGGAACTGATTTTACAGTGATTCATTTTAGATGTATGGAAATGATGAGTGCAGTAAGCC
Source organism: Amblyraja radiata (assembly GCF_010909765.2). Taxonomy (NCBI): domain Eukaryota; kingdom Metazoa; phylum Chordata; class Chondrichthyes; order Rajiformes; family Rajidae; genus Amblyraja; species Amblyraja radiata. The sequence continues at coordinate 14,796,070 of NC_045990.1, forward strand.
AGCAGATAGCTGGGTTTATTGTCCCCAACCAGCTTCACTAGGCATGGAATCATGAGTACTTTACCCCCTCTACCTTTCAAAGCCCAATTACTCATGGAAAATGATGCAATGTGTTGGACAAACATAACATTCCACATATTGAGCGCAGTTAATGCACCATGAGTTCATGGAGTTATTTGTTTCATGTGTGAAGAAAAGGAACTCAGGGCGTCCTGTTACACCACCGTAATAATAAAGTTTGATAAAAAAAACAATGTAGTTTGCACAGTGTAAAATCTGTTGGCCTTGCTTGCATTAGTTACTACTCTCTCAGCATTTAGAAACAAAAGTATTGTTTGTCACTGGTGGGTTTAATGGTAGATGTTTTTACAAGGTGGCACAGTGGCGCAACGGTAGAGTTACTACCTCATAGCGTCAGAGACCCAGGTTCGATCCTGACTATGGATGCTGTCTGTCAAGTCAAGTCGTCAGTTTTATTTCTATAGCACATTTAAAAAACAACTCTCATTGACCAAAGTGCTTTACATTGGTGGAGGTACTAACGTTATACAACATTGGTTCATAGATTAAGTACATACATAAATACATACATATAGCCCTCACTCAGAGGATGTCAAGAAAGGCTTGAGAGTAAAGTTGAGTTTTAAGTCTCGACTTAAAAGAGTCGATGGAGGGGGCAGTTCTGATGGGAAGAGGGATGTTGTTCCACAGTCTAGGGGCTGCAACCGCAAAGGAGCGGTCGCCCCTGAGCTTGTGCCTAGACCACGGGATGTTCAGTAACCCCACGTCGGAGTTTTGTACGTTCTCCCTGTAACCTGCATGGGTTTTCTTCAGGTGCTCTGGTTTCCTCCCACATACCTAAGATGTACAGGTTTATAGGGTAATAGGCTTGGTAAAATTGTAAATTGTCACTCGTGTGTGTGGCATCGTGTTAGTGTACAGGGATCGCTGGTCGGCGTGGACTCGGTGGGCAAAAGGACCTGTTTTCACAGCGTATCTCTAAACTAAACTAAAAATATCTATATATCTTACCCTTGTTTATTCAGTATCCTTTAGTTTCTTCCAGTGTTCAATGACGCAACAGAAGATGATGCCTTATTTAGCATCATCTGCAAATCATCTTTACACAACACAGAACAGCACAGCGTAGGAAAAAGCCCTTCAGCCCACAATGTCCATGCAGAACATGGGCATATTCTATTTCTCTTTCTTGCAGTCTCGGGAGAGGCTAGTCGGGAGCTCCAACGCCGCAGAAGGTTCACCCAGCTCCGACGCGAGGTTCGATCGCCCGGCTTGGGGAGCTGACAACCCTCCGACTCGACGCGGAGGGCCCAAACGCAGCCGGATACGGGATTCAAGATCGTCCCGTCAATGGAGGCTCGAGGCCCATGACCGAGGAAGAACACAAGGGAAGGACTTGAACTTTATTTCGCCTTCCATCACAGTGAGGAATGTGGAGGAATCACTATGGTGGATGTTTATGTTAAAATGTATCTTTGAGTGATCTGTTGCTTTTAATTGGATGACTGACCTGGCCAATGAAATTCCTCGTATGTTGCAAAACTTACTTGGCGAATATAATCTGATTCTGATTCTGAAATTGTCCTTGGTAGAGTTGGATATAGTTTGAAATCAGAGTGGAAGTCATAAGGAACAGTAATAGACATTCATCACTATTTTGAGCAGATTCCCTATGTCTCTATTTGCTATCCTGCTACCTGTATATCCAACAAATTTAAATCATAATGTCTGAGATGAATAATTAGCAGTATCAAATTGCTATTAATTCCATCAACTTCCTCAGATCAGGTGACTTGGATAGACATCCTCTTAGATAATGTTGCGACATTTCCAATTTTAAAATAGAAAGCAAAAAACATTTGTAAAGAATCTTCTGATGATGCAGCATTTATGAAGAGAGAACCAGAGTTAATGTGTAGCAAAGATTTATATTTCTCTAGATAGCTATGGAAGTCAGTGAGTTTGTAATAGATGTCAGTTGATAGTCTGTCTCCTGATGGAGACAGTGAGATCTAGAAACGGTAGGGAGATGTCAGAGATGGTCCAATTGAATTTGAGTACAGGATGGAAATTGTAGACAATAGACAATAGGTGCAGGCGTAGTCCATTCAGCCCTTTGAGCCAGCACCGCCATTCAATGTGATCATGGCTGATCATCCACAATCAGTACCCCGTTCCTGCCTTCTCCCCATAATCCCCTGACTCCGCTAGTCATGAAGTTGATGAAGTCAGTGAGTTCTGCATGGGTGCAGGAGGTAGCACCCATGCAGTCGTCAATGCAGCGGAGGTAGAGTTCGGTGATAGGAACCAGTTAATATTCAGGCCAATTGCCTATCACTAAATTGCTTTTGAAGGTGAAAATATTTGGAAAATTATTATAAGGGCATCATACATATATTTGATCTATTTTTAAACTGCCATGGTGGAATATTAAGTTTCTGTAGATTTATGTATGTTAAGTTCTGACATTTTCTCCATTATCAATTCCATAGGTATATCCACAATGTAGCTCTGCTTTGCTTAATTTCAATTTATTTACACCAGTAGTAACGTGCATGCTTTATTTTAAGTTCTATGGATTTTGAAGTAATTTTTTTTAAATTCCATTTCAATGAACATATTAACACTTTAAACTGACAGAGAGAGGAATGAGGTGAGAGCAGGTTATATGATCCATCTGGCAGCACTGGGATTATAGATCATGTTCCGTATTCTTCACCTTATTCAGGAGGGTGAAAATTTGTCACTGACTTCCTCGCTAGGAAAAAGTTCAGTATAAGTTCATATTCACCATTTTCTACGTACAATCACTAAATCCCAGTTAACTTCTGATGTTGGCAAGAGAGAAATTTTAAAAACAAGTTTCCAGATTTTGTTAGATCCTTTGGAACTCAGTTAATGATCGAAAATCATTTGGCCCTTTGATCTGCCTCTTTTCCTTTTAGATTTTGTTTTCAAACAGAACCCTTTGGCCGTTTCTCTCAATAATTTCTTTGGCTGTACTTACTTTCCCCGTTCCTCTGTGAAGCACCTTGGGACATTTTTCTACAGTAATCCTGCCATAAAAATTCAAATTGTGTTTCCACAGAATCTCTTCCAGGGATGGTCTCACGCTGCTGGTTTAATTTATTTAGGGATTAAAACCACACAGTTTATGTTGATTACAAGCCAAAACTGCTTCAAATTCACTCAAAGAATGTGAGTGTAAAGAAAATATGGAGTGATACTTTCTACATATGGTGAAACGTTCAATGTCACTTCACACACTTATTTAAGGGAACAAAACAAAAGAGTCTGAGGTTGAACTTTGATTGTAATCTCCCAGATCCAATCTCAGCAAGCAATAAGTAGATGCCCAGAACGCCAATATGAGTAGGTGAGGCCCATAGCTCCCAGTCACTGTGAATTCAATAGCAGATTGTATCTCATGATCTAGAACCCAGAGCATGGTGGTGGTAAAGTGGTGGTAATCCAGAGAGCTCGAGTGAATCGAGGAATTCTGTTGGGAAGTGAGTATCATGAGTTCCATCAGTGACAGCATTGAAAGAAAAGTACCTGTACTACTTAACGATTCCAGGGAAGCGTTTGATGCATGTAGAATTGATGCTTCTCACAGTATCGTTGTGAGGATTCAAGATACAATTGTTGGAGAATAATTCTGCAGGATTATCAAATGTGGGATAGATGAAACCAATACAATTCTCCGGTGTTTCTGCAGATAGAAGCATGTCTTGTGGGATTTCAATTTCATCGTCTTTATTCTTTAAAATCTCGTCTTCAACTTTCAACAAAAATTGAGAATAGTCGCCTTCTCCCTCTGTAAATCGCATATTTGTGTGCATTGAAACTTGGTGAAAAGTCTCCACAAGTAGGATTTCTTGATGCAGGCATTTTCAACATCAGCATCGTTTCCCCTTTTCACCACAGCAAGGAGTTGTCGAAAATCGCCACAACAAACGATAAGAATGCCGCCAAAAGGCTTAGTGTTACTGCAGACAGTAGCGGACTTGGTCTAAAAATATTGGTTGCCAGGAGACAAAGGGGGCCCACTTCATCAGGGGCCCACTTGATATAGGGGGCCCACTTCATCAGGGGCCCACTTGATATAGGGGGCTCACTTCATCAGGGGCCCACTTGCCATCGGGCAAGCTGACACCCTGGCCAGTCCGCCACTGGCTGCAGACATCTTGAAGAGTTCTGTCCACCGCTTCAAAGCTTTCTCGCCTAATCATTGCACATTCATCCCAAACAATGACAATCACTTGCCTCATGAAATGTGCCGTCTTAGAGTTCTTCTCGATGTTGCAGAATGTTTCCTCGGCCACTTGGATGGGTATGTTGAATCGAGAATGTGCAGTTCTTCCACCAGGCATTAATGTAGCTGCTATCCCAGAGGATGCTACAGCAATAGCCACATCACCTTGACCGCTAACTTTGGAGAGGATCAAATTGGTGATAAATGTTTTTCCTGTTCCTCCTGGTGCATCAATGAAAAACATTGAAGGGAGATTCCTTTTCAAGGAGTTGCACACCTGGTCATACACTGCTCTCTGTTCATCATTTAGCAGAGGCTCATTCTCCTCAACAAACTGCTGTTGTTCACTTCTATCGTATTGCAATTTCTGCAGCAATTCTGGATTGTCACCGTCAAGGTGCATCCTTCCATTACTTGGTTGTGGCAAATGAAAGAATTCCATTGTTCTGTTGTAATTCTCAATCCTCTGGACTCACTGAAGAATTTGAGCAAAACATGTTTTGAGGCGGGGGCTGTCGGGGTGGGGTGAGGGGTGGCAAACGAGGGAGGGGGGCTGCTTCAGGAGGAGGAACATCCTATAGCAAGGCAAATGGCAGCGTTTTGAGGTGGGGAATGTCAGGGGGGGGGGGGGGGGTGGGGGCGGTGAGCGACCTCCTCATGGCCTTTGGACTGACTCACTGCCTTGGGACTAACTCATGGCCTCTGGACTGACTGACTGACTCATGGCCTCTGGACTGACAGACTGAATCACGGCTTGTGGACTGACTGACTTATGCCCGACTTCTGGAGTCACGTCCAACTTTTGTAAACTGAAAACTGTAACATCCACATTGAGGAACAGCCTCTTCCTGACAGCCATCAGGCTATTAAACATAACAAATAAGCTCTGAACTACGAAAGGCTATATTATTTGTACAATTTGTTATTTGTTGATCACACTCACACCCTCCACCTCACACAGACACTCACACACACAGACACACTCACACACAGACGCACACAGACACACACACACACACACAGACTCACACACACTCACACACACTCACACACACAGACTCACACGTACACACACAGACGTACACACACACACAGATGTACACACACACAGATGTACACACACACACAGACTCACACACACTCACTCACACACACACTCACACACGTACACACACTCACTCACACACGTACACACACACACAGACTCACATAGACGTACACACACACACACACACACAGACTCTCAGACACACACACAGACTCTCAGACACACACACATACTCTCAGACACACACACACACACACACACACACATACAGGCACACACACACAGACAGGCACACACACACAGACACACATTCATGGACACACACACACACACAGACTCTCTCACACACACATATACACACACAAACAGACTCACACACAGACACACACACACAAACACACACACACACACACAGACACACACACTCACACACACCACTCTCACACACACACACACACAGACATGAACACACACACTCACACAGACACACACACATATACACACACACAGACTCACACAGACTCTCACACTCACACACACACACACACACACTCACACACACATACACACAGAGACACACACACACTCTCACACATACACAATCACACATGCACACACACACAGACTCACACACACAGACACAGACACACACACACAGACACAGACACACACATATAAACACACACACAGGGGGCTGTCAGGGTGGGATAGACAGACAGACAGACAGACAGATGGATAGATAGAGTTACTTTACATACTAACCAATGGTGTGCTTTATTAATATAAGCTCCGCCTACTACACCATTCATATCATCGCAACTCATCATGTGCTGCCAGTCAGCACTGCTGTACAGTAGGAGTAACATGCTGTCGTGTGTTGTATGCGTTACTCAATAAACATTGTTGTACCAGGGATGGAGGGAGGGAGGGAGGGAGGGAGGGAGGGATTGGACATGCTCGAGGCAGGGAACATGTTCCCAATGTTGGGGGAGTGCAGAACCAGGGGCAACAGTTCAAGAATAAGTGGTTGGCCATTTAGAACAGAGATGAGGAAAAACTTTTTCACCCAGAGAGTTCTGAATCTGTGGAATTCTCTGCCTCAGAAGGCAGTGGAGGCCGATTCTCTGTATGCTTTCAAGCGTACGTTAGATAGAGCTGTTAAAGATAGTGGAGTCAAGGGATATGGGGAGAAGGCAGGAACGGGATTGTGGATGAACAGCCAATATCACAGTGAATGGTGGTGCTGGCTCGAAGGGCCGAATGGCCTACTCCTATTGTCTATTCTTTACTGTCTATTGTCTACAGCGCAGAAACATGCCCTTCGGCCCATCGAGCTGGGTGGCAGTGTGAACTGTGAGGAGGATGCTATGAGGATGCAGGGTGACTTGGACAGGTTGGGTGAGTGGGCAGATGCATGGCAGATGCAGTTTAATGTGGATAAATGTGAGGTTATTACATTTAATGAAGGCAGGCAGGCAGGTTATTATCTGAATGGTGTCAAGTTGGGGAAAAAGGGAGGTACAACGGGATCTGGTGGTCCTTCTTCATCAGTCACTGAAAGTAAGCATGCAGGTAGAGCAGGCAGTTTGAAGAAAGCAAATGGCATGTTGGCCTTTATAACAAGAGGAGTTGAGTATAGGAGCAAAGAGGTCTTTCTGCGGTTGGACAGTGCTCTAGCGAGACCACACCTGGAGTATTGTGTGCAGTTTTGATCCCCAAATTTGAGGAAGGACATTCTTGCTTTTGAGGGAGTGCAGCGTAGGTTCACGAGGTTAATGGCGGGACTGTGATATGCTGATAGATTGGAGCGGCTGGGCTTGTACACTCTGGAATTTAGAAGGATGAGAGGGTTTCTTATTGAAACATATCAGATTATTATGGGATTGGACACGCTAGAGGCAGGAAACATGTTCCCGATGTTGGGGTTGTCCAGAACCAGGGGGCCACGGTTTAAGAATAAGGTGCAGGCCATTTAGAACGGACACGAGGAAAAAAATGTCACCCAGAGTTGTGAATCTGTGGAATTCTCTCCCTCAGAAGGCAGTTCGATTCCGAGCCGACCAACGATTCCCGCACACCAGCAGGATCCTACACACACTAGGGACATTTTTTTTAAATACCAAGCCAATTAACCTACAGACGTCTTGGGGAGGAAACCGGAAATCTCGGAGAAAACCCATGCAGATCACGGGTAGAACGCACAAACTACGCATAGACAGCACCCGTAGTCAGGATCGAACCCGGCTCTCTGGCGCTGTAAAAGGCAGCAGCGCTCCCGCTGCGCCACCGTCTTCAGTTCCAGCACACCCAGCTTTGGAGTTTCTGATGGGGAATATCCTATGACCCAGGCAGCATCATTGTGTGAGCAGCAATATTGGCAACGTTTGCCAGAAACGTTGTCGCATGGCTCTCCACATACACAGAATATAATTGTTATATGCACCGGCATGGGAACAATTAAATTCTTATTTGTTGCAGCTTTCCCTGCACGTTAAACGCACCAGTACATCAAATAGATAATCAAATAAATAAATTGTTGTTTTCCAATGTTAATTGTATAAAATATAGCGAGCTGGAGTGAATCAAGAAAGCAAGATGAACTAGGATAGGACAAGAAACAAGGAAAATGAGTTGTAGGAGTGAATGTTGCCCGATTATCACAACTTTGAACAGCGTAAACATTTCATTGAGAAACATGAAAACATCGAAAAATGGGTGCTTCGAGCCATTTGGACCTTCGACCTTCAATATGGCTGATCATCTAAAATTAGTACCCCGTTCCTGCTTCCCCCACCCCACCCCCCCCCCCCCCCCCCCCCCCCCATATCCATTGGTTCCTTTAGCCCTAAGAGCTAAATCTATCTCTTGAAAATATCCAGTCAATTGTCCCCCACTGCCTCTTGTGGCAGAGAATTCCACAGTATCACAACTCTCTGGATGAAGAAGTTTCTCCTCATCTCAGTCCTAAATGGCCGACCCCTTATTCCCCTGGTCACAATTCTCACAAAAATAATATAGAGAAATGTAATTAATACATAAATGAAATCCAAAATAACTATTTCAGCAGCAATTGACTCTGAAAGTTCACAATGATCCCTGAATTAATTCGCTGCTTTAGACATGTTGATTGGTGCCCGACTCAAGAGCCGCGACTTGTCCATAGTCATTTCTACAACAGAGTGTTTCGTTTTAGTGCTAGTCCGGGCTACATATTTCGAAATACGTCCGATAATTAATAATCACCCTGACTGTGACACAACTAATAAAAGATAGACACCAAAAGCTGGAGTAACTTAGCGGGACAGGCAGCATCGCTGGAGAGAAGGAATGGGTGGCATTTCGGGTCGAGAACAATCCAGATTTACAGCATGCAACAGATTGCAGTGAGCATTATTTAGACAGGACGCCCAACGTACCAACAAACCCGCTGAATGTGTATTGAAACGAGGACAGAAGTTCGAGCGGACAATGCTGACGGACAGGTACAAAAAAATGCTGGAGAAACTCAGCGGGTGCAGCAGCATCTATGGAGCGAAGGAAATAGGTAACGTTTCGGGCCGAAACCCCTCTTCAGACTGCTGACGGACATTCTTCCACTGGCGGAGCGAGACGGGTGGACGGACATGGGTGATGAATAGAATTAGGTGAAATTGAAACTGTTCGCGCCAGTTTGTCACAATTTAATTCTGGTTGTTTAGTAGATGTATCGTTTCGACCAAAGATCTGCTCTAAGATTTTTGGTTTCGACTGAAACAAAGAGACAATCAGATGTCACATTGGGCGCAGCGATAGACTTACAGGCCCAGAGACCTGGGTGGATCCTGACTTCGGGTGCTGGCTGTACGGAGTTTGCACGTTCTTCCCGTGACCTTCGTGGGGTTTCTCCGGTTTCCTCCCCCACTCCAACCACCTTCAGGTTTGTAGACTAATTAACATGGTAAAAATTGTAAATTGTCCCTGGTGTGTGCAGGATAGTGTAGTGTGCGGGGATCGCTGGTGGGTTCGGACTCGATGGGCCGAATGGCCTGTTCCGCGCTGTATCTCCAAACTAACATAAGCTAAAACTACCAAGAAAAGAATTTCAGGCGATGGTTTCGAGTTGCTGGCAGTGCGCTGATAATCACTGCTGATAATGCGGCCGGTATCCTTTCTCAACGCCACATATTGTGCAATTAACTATCGAGAGTAGTCGACCCCTTTTGTGGAAGAAAGCTGCTACTAATTCCGCAACTCATTTCATCTAACTGCTCCCAGCCCAGGAACTGCTACAGCGACCCAATTAGAATATTTTGGGCGTCCGACCTGAGTAAAACAAACCTTTCTCTGTCCGAGTAAAGTTCCGGCAACGACAGTGAACATCTGCCGGTGAATCTCGCTCCAAGTCAAACCCTTATAACAATCTCCCTGCGCGTAGATTTACTCGCGTAGCCGTTCTAAACCTCCAGGGCCAAAACTAATCCCACCACCTGTGTCCGTTCATACGACTGTGTGGGGTGGTTACAGCATATGATTGTGCCAATCTTATGCATTGACAATTGGGAGACAAGAGTGTTTTATTGTCATATGTCCCAGAGAGAACAATGACATTCTTACTTGCAGCAGCACAACACAATATGTAATCACAGTACACTCTAAACAATATAATACACGAGAAAAAGTGATTGAAAAAGGGTCTCGACCTGAAATGTCGCCAATTCCTTCTCTCCATAGATGCTGCCTGTCCCGCTGAGTTTCTCCAGCATATTGTTGTCTACCTGAGAAAAAGAGTTTTAAATGTGCGTATGATATATATATATGTGTGCGTGTGTGTATGTATATGTATATGTATGTATATATATATATATATATATATGTATACGTATATATATATATGTATATTCGTATATATATATATATGTATGTATATGTATGTATATATATATCTAGTGTGTATATTTTAAATGTGCGTATGATATATATATATGTGTGCGTGTGTGTATGTATATGTATATGTATGTATATGTATATATATATGTATGTATATGTATGTATATATATATATATATGTGTGTGTGTGTGTGTGTATATATATATGTGTGTGTGTGTATGTATATGTATATGTATATATATATATATATATATATATATATATATATCATACACACGTTTAAAACTCTTGTGTATATTGTCAAAATTATACAAAATACATATATTTATATGTATATGTATATATATATGTTCATGTGGGCATGTGCATGTATACACACGCTAATTTTTTTTTCGCACACACGTTGTGTGTGTATATATACACGTACACATAAAAACAAACAAAACATTAATAGGATATTCATAACAATAATAGTCTATGTCGTTCAGAGCTTATTTGGAGGTTGCAGTGTTCCATTGTGGGAACATTTGAATATTGTTGGGAGGAACTGCATATGCCGATTTAAACCGAAGACAGACACAAAATTCCGGAGTATCTCAGCCGGACAGGCAGCATCTCTGGAGACAAGGAATGGGTGACGTTTCGTGTCGAGGCCCTTCTTGAGAGTTATTCCAGTATTTTGTGTCTATCATCTGAATATTGCTGGGACTGGGTTATCTGTACACTGGTTAGTTTCCTCAATAAAATATCGGAAATATGACGTGTTTTGTGTTTATTCCTTGCATCAGCCACGCCTGAGTTCTTTGATCCGTTAGATTCATTTTAAAATATAATCGCTATCTCTTAAAGAGAGGGTTCAAGGTCATTTTGCGTTCGTTAACGGGAAACGCGTTTTATACGGCTGGTTATAATTTGGTGCGAGGTGCAACAAACTTTCTAGTGTGTGGTGATCTTGCGCGCTGATAAATTTATAATCGGGCAATATTTGGCAGGGAAAAAGACCACGGGGAAAGCAACGGCAAAATAGATCTGCCGTTTCAGACAAGCGCATCACTGGAATAAGTATGCCGCTGTTTGGATTTAAATAATGACGATGAGCACTGAATAGTGGAGCAATATAAAATAAACTATGTTTTAACTGGAGTTAATGGGCAAATAAAATGACCAACAACAGGGAAAAGGGGTCGATACTTCATGAATCGTGTTCGCTGTCGCTGTTCGGTTTGGTCAACAGCGGGGCGACGGGGCGATGGGTCACGGCGGCGCGGGTCTGGGTTCTGGGACAATGGGTCAAGGACAGGCACATGGGGCGCAGGGCGATGTGGGGCGACGGGGCGCGGGTCAGGGCGATGTGGGGCGACGGGGCGTGGGTCAGGGCGATGTGGGGCGACGGGGCGCGGGTCAGGGCGCAGGGCGAGGTGGGGCGACGCATAGCTCCATCGGCCTGTCCTTGGCTCATTGACCCATCGCCTTGATCCGCGCCGCCTTTGCCCATTGTCCCAGAACCCAAGGAAGGTGGGGCGACGGGCCAAGGACAGGGCTCTGGGGCAACGGGGCGTGGGTCGAGGCGCTGGGGCGCTAGGGCGCGGGTCAGGACGCTGTGGCAACGGGACGCGGGTCAGGGCGCGGGTCGAGGTGCTGGGGCACGGGTCAGGGCGATGTGGCACGGGTCAGGGCGATGGGGGCGCGGGTCAGGGTGCTGCGGCGATGGGGGCACGGGTCAGGGCGCCAGGGCGCGGGTCGAGGCGCTGGGGCGCTCGGGCGACGGGGCGCGGGTCAGGACGCGGGTCATGGCGCTGGGTCGAGGTGCTGGGGCACGGGTCAGGGCGATGTGGCACGGGTCAGGGCGATGGGGGCGCGGGTCAGGGTGCTGGGGCGATGGGGGCACGGGTCAGGGCGCCAGGGCGCGGGTCAGGGCGCTGGGGCGACGGGGCGCGGGTCGAGGCGCTGGTGCACGGGTCAGGGCGATGGGGGCGCGGGTCAGGGTGCTGGGGCGATGGGGCACGGGTCAGGGCAACGGGGCGCGGGTCGAGGCGCTGGGGCGCTGGGTCGACGGGGCGCGGGTCGAGGCGCTGGGGCGACTGGGCGCGGGTCAGGGCGCGGGTCGAGGCGCTGGGCGCGGGTCCGGGCGCGGGTCGAGGCGCTGGGGCGCTGGGTCGACGGGGCGCGGGTCAGGGCGCGGGTCGAGGCGCTGGGGCGACGGGGCGCGGGTCAGGGCGCGGGTCGAGGCGCTGGGGCGCTGGGGCGCTGGGTTGACGGGGCGCGGGTCAGGGCGCGGGTCGAGGCGCTGGGGCGACTGGGCGCGGGTCAGGGCGTGGGTCGAGGCGCTGGGCGCGGGTCCGGGCGCTTGGCTCGCTGCATTGTGTGGTGGTGGGTGTGATTCGATGCAAGTCTGGAGCGGAGCGGCTCCCGAGTCTCCGCATTCCTGCCTGACGTCACGGAGCCTGGCGGTGGAGAGTTTCGGGGCATTTAAAGTGGGAGGCGGGTTGTTTGCACCGCTCGCTGTTACCCCGAGGAGGCGAGACAAACAACAAACAAGGAGAAGTTGTTGTTGCCGACGTTGTGGTATGTGGGGCTAGGGTGCGCTCAGGCAGCTGTGGGGACTCGGGAAGTGCGCGGCTCCCGCACTGTGCAATAAAGAGGGATTCGCGTTGTTTCCCTTGCTGGAAGTGTGCTTTCATGTAGCGGCGGCCCCGCGACTGCGGACACCGTCGCCTGCCCAGCCTGCATTGACCCTGGCCTCTGAAATGACGGAGAGCTCGTTCTCTTGGAAAGAGACGGACATCGACGTGGTGGGCGATGAGGGTCGGGGGTCTCCCGGAGACAAGGACTCGGAGGGAGGTAGGAGCGCTGCCTCGGCTGCGGCGGGCGTGGACGAGGTGAAGGCATCGTCTAGGAACCCGCTGGTGAAGCCGCCGTATTCTTACATCGCCCTCATAACTATGGCCATCCTGCAGAGCCCGAAGAAGCGGCTGACCCTGAGCGAGATCTGTGAGTTCATCAGCAGCGGGTTCCCATACTACAGGGAGAAGTTCCCCGCCTGGCAAAACTCAATTAGGCACAATCTCTCTCTCAATGACTGCTTCGTCAAGATGCCCCGGGAGCCGGGCAACCCGGGCAAGGGCAACTACTGGTCGCTAGATCCCAACTCGGCCGACATGTTCGACAACGGCAGCTTCCTCCGGCGGAGGAAGAGGTTTAAGCGACAGCAGATCGGGATGTTGAGGGAACACGGCGCGCTGCTCCCGGGATTCGGATACGGACCTTACGCTTATGGCCTTCATATCCCCAGCGCCGGCCACCCGGCGCTCGCCTTCCATCACCATTGTCCCATCCCATCGCCCACGGGGGTCTTCCCCTCGCTCTCCGCCCTCATCCATGGCAGCGAGTTCACCAGAAAGCCGCTGCCGCCTCGACTCGGCCCCGATTCCCCAGCTCAGCCGACTGTCAAGGTGGAGTGTACCTCTCCGCTCGCCACTTTTTCAATAGACAACATCATGAGCCCCGCTTCTCCACCGCTCTACCCAAGGACGGCTCAAGGTCCCGTACTGCCCGTCATCTCTGCTCTGCTCTCGCCTTCGCACGGGTTGTTTAACATAGGTTATGACCGCTTGCAACACGAAGCGAACTTTGCAAACAAAATAATCCAACTCAGCAGCCGTCATTATTGAGGGAACCTTTGGCGTTCAGGTAAGACCAGACCCACCAGGTGAAACGTTGTCGTGTGAAGCTTTAGAAGCAAGTCGAGAGTCGAGAGTCAAGCGTGTTTTATTGTCATGTGCTCCAATGGAACAATGAACAATTACATTCTTACTTGCAGCAGCACAACAGAATTCTTCAACATAGTACAGTCAACAATATAATAAACGAGAAAAAAAGTATATATATATATATGCACATACTCAAAAATACACACATATATATATAGATAACACACACACACACACACACACATATATATATATGCGTGTGATCTATATGTATGCGTATGTGTGTGTGTGTGTGTGTGCGCGCGCGCGCGCATATATATATATATATATATGTGTGTGTGTGTGTGTATATATATATATATATATATATATATATATATATATATATATATATATTTATATATATATACACACACACACACACACTCACATATATATATATATATATATATATATATATATATATATATATATATATAAATGCGCACACACACGCACACATACGTACACAAAAAAACAAAACAAAAATAGCGCAGAGTAATAGGGTCATATAGAAAGGAAATAGACCCTACAGCCCAACTTGCTCATGCCGACCAAGCTGCCATAGCCACACTAGTTTAGTTTAGTTTAGAGGTACAGTGAAAAGCTTTTGTTGCGTGCTACCCAGTCAGCGGAAAGACAATACATGATTACAATCGAGCCTATACACTGTATATGATGAGATGTATATTATCATATACATGATAAGGGAATAACGTTTAGTGCAAGGTAAAGCCAGCAAAGTCAGATCAAAGATAGTCTGAGAGTCACCACTGAGGTAGATATTAGTTCAGGACCACTCTCTGGTTGTGGTAGGATGATTCAGTTACCTGATAACAGCTGGGAAGAAACTGTCCCTGAATCTGGAGGTGTTTGTTTTCACACTTCTATACCTACACGAGTCCCTGTTTAACCCATATCCCTCTAAACCTTTCCTACCAATGTACGAATCTAAATGTATTTTGATTGTGATTATAGAACCAGCCACAACTACCTCATCTGGCAGCTCGTGCCATACACCCACCACCCTCTGTGTGGAAAAAGTTGCCCCTCAGGTTCCAATTACAAATTTCCCCTCTCTGTTTTCCTGAAATGTAAAGAAAATATCTATTGCGGGAAACTCATAAATTCAATCCACGTTGAAATGTTGTGGACCTTTGCACTGAATCCTAATCACAAGTATATTCATCTGAATCCCCTGATTAATTTGTTGGAGAGAATCACTTTCTCGCCGTTTAAATTGGGAAAGAGAGCGTATCTTTCCCGGGTATAGGGACATCCAGCACGGAAACAGACCCTTCGACACAATTTACAAATGCCGAGCTAGATAATCCGATTCTGCCGCATTTTACCATATCTCTCTAAATCTTTCCTCTCCAGATAGCAGTGCAAATTATTTTACATGTTGTTATTATACCTGCCTCAACTACTTCTGAAGATAGACACAAAAAGCTGGAGTATCTCTGCGGGTCAGATAGCATCTCTGGAGAGAAGGAATGGGTGACATTTCCGGTCGAGACCCTTCGTCAGCCCAGAAACGTCGAGTCTGAAGAAGGGTCTCGACCCGAAACGTCACCCAGTCCTTCTCACTAGAGATGCTGCCTGTCCCGCTGAGTAATTCCAGCTTTTTTGTGTCTACCTTCGATTAAAACCCAGCATCTGTAGTTCATTCCTGCACTTTTCAACTACTTCCTCAAACAGTTTCGTTCCCACTACTCTGTGTGGAAAGATTGTCCCTGAAGTTCCTATTAAATCTTTTTCACCTTCAGGATGTGCGATCCGGTTCTTGATTCCCCAGTCCTGGATAAAATACCCTATTCATTCCTCTCGTGATTTTGTACACCTCTATAAGATCGCCCTAAGCCTCCTGCACCTACATTTCATGTGCTTTGAAAATGAACTGCAATGACTGACTCGTGTTTAACAGTGACACGTAGCAAAGCCGTGTTTGAAGCGCTACTGTTTGCAAAGCGGATCGGCAAGTTAGTCAAACCTCCGTAATAACTTCGATTCATTTGTTACTGATGTCCTTCAAAACATCAGTGACACTTTACTTCCGCTGAATAAATCCTTACCTATTATAACCACCGGCCGGGACAAAGACTGGTTTAAACCATGCCAGACTCCCGAAAGAAAACGAGATTTGTATTTACTTTTTCTCTGTTGAACTAACTGGACAAACTATTTTCGTATCAGTAATTCTGATATCACAAGCCGACAACAACCTCAAACTAGGATGTAATAAAATAAGGTCTGAAGAAGGGGGTCTATTCCTTTTCTCATAAGATCATAGGTTCATAAGTGATAGGAGCAGAATTAAGCCGTTCGGCCCATCAAGTCTACCCCGCAGTCTATCTCTCCCTCCTACCCGTATACTCCTGTCTTCTCCCCATACCCTCTGACACTCGTACTAATTGGCTTGTATTCACTGTAGAAACATAAAATTATAAAAGGACTGGCCAAGCTGGATGCAGGAAAAATATTCCTAATGTTGGGCGAGTCCAGAACCAGGGGCCACAGTCTTAGAATAAAGGGGAGGTCATTTAAGACTGAGGTGAGGAAAAAAAATTTTCACCCAGAGAGTTGTGAATTTATGGAATTCCCTGCCACAGAGGGTAGTGGAGGCCAAGTCACTGGATGGCTTTAAGAGAGAGTTACATAGAGCTCTAGGGGCTAGTGGAGTCAAGGGATATGGGGAGAAGGCAGGCACGGGTTATTGATAGGGGACGATCAGCCATGATCACAATGAATGGCGGTGCTGGCTCGAAGGACCGAATGGCCTCCTCCTGCGCCTATTTTCTATGTTTCTATGTAATCAAGCATTCTCCAGAGATGCCGCGAGTCCCGCTGAGTTACTCCAGCATTTTGTGTCTGGCCTCATAACAACAACCACAGTTTGACAGCCGTACGCTGTGTGGCCCGGTGAACCAGACTCAGGAATCACACAACCCCATCCCAAAAACACGTTCAACCCCCTACGTTTCCGGTATCAAGAACGTGAATGTGTTTTCATATCGGATTTAGCAACCAGTGTTCTAATTTACTGGGCAACGCATCAATTCACAGAGACACTTGTTTTAAAACAAATGAAGATTGTCACAAATTGTGTTTACAAATACAAAATGAAGAGAGAAATCTGCCCATTTTAGGCCGAAGTACTGAATTATTTTAGTGACTCAAATTTTCGTCGCTGAACTATTTTGACGGCGCATCTAAGTTTGGCAGAGGGAGCAGTGCGTGTACAATGAATCTCCCTCGTTTAATTGATTCAAGGCAAGGCCGCGGGAGATGCGGTCACGGGTCAAGGACGGTCGCGTCAGTAGCAAATGGGGTGAGATTCAGGGAAAGGGAGACACCGGGGACTGAATCCGTCCATTCACTCCTGTACAGCCTGTTAGTTACAACGATGCACAAAACGCTGGAGTAACTCAGCGGGACAGGCAGCATCTCTGGAGAGAAGGAATGGGTGACATATCGGGTCGAGACCCTTCTTCAGACTTCCTCCACTCCAGAGCTGCTGCCTGTCCCGCTGAGTTACTCCAGCTTCGGTTTAAACCAGCATCTGCAGTTCAGTCCTACACAGTCACAACGATAAGGATAACAGAAAGCTAGAAACCTAGAACATAGGTGCAGGAGTAGGCCATTCGTCCCTTCGAGCCTGCTGATTCATGGCTGGGCATCCATAATCAGTACCCCATTCCTGCTCTCTCCCCATAATCCATTGATTCCGCTAACCCTAAGAGCTCAATATTGAATACCCTCTCTCGAATTTGCCCTCCACTGCCTTCTGTGGCAGAGAATTCCACAGATTCACAACTCACTGGCTGAAAACGTTTTTCCTCATCTCAGTCCTAAATGGCCTACCCCTTATTCTCAAACTGTGTGACCCCTGATTCTGGACTCCCCCAACACGGGGAACATTTCCCATGCATCTAGCCTGCCCAATCCCTTAAGAATTTTACATGTTTCTATAAGATATCCTCTCATCCTTCTAAATTCTAATGAATATGAACCCGGTCAATCCATTATTTCATCATATGACAGTCCCACCATCCCGGGAATTAACCTGGTGAACGAACCTACCCTGCACTCCCTCAATAGCAAGAATGTCCTTCCTCAAATTAGGAGATTAAAACAGCACACAATACTCCAAATTCAGTCTCACTAGGACCCTATACAACTACAGCAGGACCTATACTCAAATACTCTCGCAATGAAGGCCAACATGCAATTAGCTTTCTTCACTGCCTGCTGTACCTGCATGCTTATTTTCAGTGACTGATGTACAAGCACACCCAGGTCTCGTTGCACCTCCCATTTTCTTCATCTGAAACCGTTCAGATAATAATCTGTCTTCTTGTTCTTGCCGCTAAAGTGGATAACCTCACATTTATCCACATTACACTGCATCTGCCACACATCTGCCCACTCATTCAACCTGTCCAAGTTACCCTGCATTCGCATAGCATCCTCCTCGCAGCTACATTGTCACCCAGCTTTGTGTCATCCGCAAACTTGGAGATCTTGCATTTAATTCCTTCGTATAAATTGTTAACATATATTGTAAATAACTGGGGTCCCAGCACTGAGGCTTGCGACACCACACTAGTCACTGTCTGCCATTCGGAAAAGGACCCGTTAATTCCTACTCTTTCCATGATCTGGTCAATGGAACCATTAAAATCCATCACTTTTATCAATAAAACAAATTTGGCAAATTCCCGACGGGTTCCCTGTTAAATTCAGGCCTATATGTAGTTGGATCAGAAAGGCTGGAAGATTTAAAGTTCAAACTCAAAATAAAAATACACACGGATATTTGAATCCAATATGTGTGCCGAGCTCTCGGCCCCTCAACCTACTCGACAGTCCTTCTTGCTGTGAGCGACCGTTCACTTATTTTACAGTCAAGGGACTATCTGTCCATGCCTTAAAATATTCAAAGACCCACCGGCCCTTGAGGAAAAGAATTAGAGAGATTCATCACCCTTTGAGAAAAAAGGAAATCCACTTCTGTGTTGAATGAGCGACCCCTTCGTTTTAAACAAAGAATCTCAGTCGAAATTCTCCAAATCCACCGTGTCATAATCCCATCATCATCATCAACACTCCGAGATGGCAGCTAATTTTTGACAACTGAGTGCTCCTGTCGTTTAAACGTTATTCGCGGATCATCTCATCAAGTGTAGGAAGGAACTGCAGATGCTGGTTTACACCGAAGATAGACACAAAATGCTGGAGTAACTTAGCGGGACAGGCAGCATCTCTGGGGAGAAGGAATGGGTGACGTTTCGGCTCTAGACCCACATCATGTCGTCCCATCATATCCACTGCGGACGGATCGATTGTAATCATGTATTGTCTTTCCGCTGACTGGTTAGCACGCAACAAAACGGTTTACTGTACGTCGGTACACATGACAGTAAACTAACCTCAGAAACGAAATTCATCTGTGAATTTAGGGAAACTAACATGTAGAAAAATAGAAACAAAGAAAATAGGTGCAGGAGTAGGCAATTCGACCCTTCGAGCCAGCACCGCCATTCAATATAATCATGGCTGATCATCCCCAATCAGTACCCCGTTCCTGCTTTCTCCCCATATCCCTTGATTCCGTTAGCCATAAGAGGCATATCTCTCTATTGAATACATCCACATAATGCCACATAATGCAACATCAACGTAGGAATGAGTGCAAGTGATGGTCCAGAGTAACATCGTGTATACATTTACTCCGTTTCTATTTCCCAAAGAAAATGGAACCTCCCCACCCCATCCTGCAAAAGCTCACACATTTTTGATGGGTGACTCAAAGCAAATATATAGGTCCATAAAACATAAACGAAACCGAAATGCTGGAAGTACCCAGTGTACATAATCTGTTAAAGAGAAAAAAAACAAATTTCCAAGAAAGCGGAAGGTTAGAAACAACACTCGCGTCTCGAGTTCAGGGTGGGAAGTGGAGGCAGGTTAATTATTGCCCATTCACCAACGGTCCCGGTATCCACACATTCAAGGTCTATGCACGAATAGAGTGATACAGCGTGGAAACGGGCCCCTCGGCCCAACTTGCCCACACCGGTCAACATGTCCCAGCTACACTAGTCCCACCTGCCCGCGTTTGACCCATATCCCTCAAAACCTGTCCTATCCAGTCCTATCCATGTACCGGCTGGCCAACTGGGATAGTCCCTATCTCAACTACCTCCACTGGCAGCTTATTCCATACATCCACCGCCCATTGCGTGAAAACGTTACCCCTCAGATCCCTATTGAATTGTTTCCTCTTCACCTTGAACCTATGTCCTCTGGTTCTCGATTCACCTACTTTGGGCAAGAGACTATGCATCTACCTGATCTATTCCTTTTATGATTTCATACACCTCTATAAGATCACCCCACATCCTCCTACGCCTCATGAGTCCCACCCTACTCAACTTCTCCTTGTAGCCCAGACCCTTTTCGCCCCACCCAAGGTTTCCGTGCGGTTCCCGGAGGTTTTCGTCAGTCTCCCTACCTGCTTCCACTACCTGCAACCTCCGGCAACCACCTGCGACCTCTGGGAACCGCACGGAAACCTTGGGTGGGGCGCAAAGTCTCCAGAGGTTTCCGTTTAGGTTTCCTAAGTGGGACAGGGGCAATACAGCGCTTACAGCACCGGAGACCCGGGTTGGATCCGACTACAGGTGCTGTCTGTACGGAGTTTGTACGTTCTCTCCGTGACCGCGTGGGTTTCCTCCTAGATCTTCGATTTCCTCCCACACTCCAAAGACATACAGGTTTGTAGGTTAATTGGCTTGGGATAAGTGTATACAATACATACAATACACATTTATTGTCATTTGAGCCCCAGTGAGACTCAAACGAAATTTTGTTCCACAGCCATACAAACAAAAACAATGTCCTACAGACATACACACAATTAAGTTCACACAAACATCCATCACAGTGAACCCACTGTGATGGAAGGCAAAAGTCTTCGATGTCGCCGATGTGTGCAGGATAGTGTTAGTGTACGGGGACCGCGAACCGTTGCGGACTCGGTGGGCCGAAGGGCCTGTTTCCGCGCTGTATCTCTAAAACTAAAATCTAAAACCCTCTAGTCCTGGCAACATCCTCGTAAATCCGTGCAAAAATGATGGGGGGGAAACCAGTCAGGCGTTTACATAGAGGGTTTATAAGTAAAAAAGTTTACCAAATTTTAAAAGCTGACAAGAAATGTTGGTGTATGTCATAACTTGCGGATCCAGTTCATCAACGAGTATTAGAAACATAGAAACATAGAAAATAGGTGCAGTAGTAGGCCATTCGGCCCTTCGAGCCTGCACCGCCATTCAATATGATCATGGCTGATCATCCAACTCAGTATCCTGTACCTGCCTTCTCTCCATACCCCCTGATCCCTTTAGCCACAAGGGCCACATCTAACTCCCTCTTAAATATAGCCGATATTCTCCGCGCAGGAACTCTATACATCAATACAGTTGTGCTAGAGTCGTGTTTGTTTCGTTTATGTTTCAGAAGACGGGGAACTGGCACAATTCTCCTTCATTCGCGTCTTCAGAGGATTTCGGGAGAGACCAGTGGAGAATACAAAGCAAATGGTTTGATGTGAAGTCATGACGCATCTGTACATTAATCCGTGTAAATATTGTATCTGAAAAAAAAACCCGGAGCCGTGTTTAATTATTATTGGAACGGAAGCGTTTCCAGAGCCACTGCCCCGTGTAAATTATTGTTAGTCGTGTCCGGGGTATTTTCATAGCCTTTGTACATCAACTGGAACGTATCAGCATTAAATTGTTTATGTTCAATAATCAGTGTATCTAGTTTATTAATACAAATATGTTATAAGATCTGCCATTTTAATGTGGAAATGAAAAACGATCTTAAACCTTTCAAAAACAAGGTAAACTTGAAGATTATGTTGCAAAAAAAATTCCA